>NW_025765198.1:0-232154 GCF_003918875.1 Haliotis rubra | reverse complement strand
AATAGGAAAGGAGTGGCACAGCAAATGTATTGGTGGCTTTGACCTTGTTTAGAGCATTTAGCTCTGAGCTCCAGATTTTCTTTAAACGAGATTTATACTGGCCCGAAGTTTGTCTTGAATCTGGGCATTCTGGAGCTTGTCTCGAACTTGCATTCCAAGATAGGTGTAGGCCTGATCTTCCACAAGATGCTCAATAACTCCTCCCCTTGTAACTTGACCGATCCATCATTAGTTACCTTGCCACGTTTCAAATGAAGAGTATTACATTTGTCGAGTCCAAATGTCTATTATTATTATTATTATTATTATGTTTTACAGATTAAAGATAATATGCAGCAGAGAGGGTTCGGGTGATCCTGGCACAGTCAGGCTGGTAAGGCTCATCATCAGCTCAGGGCCCTTGCCCCTACACGCAGCCCAGACAGCGAATGGGACTTCTCCCAGGAAACGCTGCCTAGTCGAACCCACCAAGAACTTTCCGGAGAATATGAAGGCTCCCCAACACTGCAGCCTTCTGCATTACCCAGAGTGTCAGAAGGGCTGTACTCCCGGTGGAGAACCCGGGCACTCTCCTGATCTGTGCCAAGAGATCAGGAGGTACCAAACCAAGGGCACCGAGAACAATGGGGAGCCTGACGACAGTGTACTTGGGATGCAAGCGAGACATTTCAAAGGCGAGGTCCGCATATTTATCATGCTTTTCCTTGATCTTGTCAATCACATTCCTGTCAAAAGGGACAGAAAATTCAATGATATATATAAATTCATTGGCTTTATCAAAAAGGACAAGATCAGGTTTGTTAGCTGGAATTCTTCTGAGGCTGTATATGGGCCTATTCCACAGAAGTTTGAAAGCATCATTTTCCATGACGCCCTGGACATGTTCAGGGTCGTACCATGGATGGACCTCGGAGTCAAAGCCACAGGCATGTCGGAGACGGTAGTAAAAGCAGCGAGCCATGCCATCATGTCGTTTAAGATATGCTGTTTGTGCCAAGGAAGGGCATCCACTGACAAGGTGTTGGACAGTCTCTGTGAATTCATTGCAAAGTCGACATTTCATGTTAATATTCTCTTTAAGAATCACATTTAGGCGATTACGAGTGGGAAGTGACTGGTCCTGAGCAGCAAATAGGAAGCCCTCAGTTTCACATTTAAGACCAGCCGACTTCATCCAGGCGAAGGAGTCGGAGGGATTGCTATTCTGTTCCACACACTGCATGTACACACGATGCAATGGCTTCTCAGAAAGCTTCTCCACAAAAGACCGACTCTGGGCAGACTTGGTAAAGGACTTCACCTGGTTTACTCCCATCGCTGTACCGTCCAGCAGTACATTGCCATCAGCAAAGTCAACCTCAAATTTCAGATTCTGTCCAACAACCTTGGCACGCTTAAAATAGCTGTGGAATTCCTTGCTTTCATCATGAGTCTTCACATGCATCACCAGAGGATCATCCGATAAATAAATATGTGCAAAAGTACACAATAAAATTCTATCATGAAGAGCCTCCACATTAATCAAACCCCGACCTCCAGAATTGATTGGCATATATAAACGGTTAAGAGAGGAACGAGGGTGGTGGGCTCTGTTATCAGACATGATCCTTCTGGTCAGGCGGTCAAGACTCTGGATGTCTTGTTTCGTCCAATCAACTACTCCAAAGGAATAGGAGAGGACTGGCACAGCAAAAGTATTGGTGGCTTTGACCTTGTTTCGAGCATTTAGCTCTGAGCTCCAGATTTTCTTTAAACGAGATTTGTACTCGGCCCGAAGTTTGTCTTGAATCTGGGCATTCTGGAGCTTATCTCGAACTTGCATTCCAAGATAGGTGTAGGCCTGATCTTCCACAAGATGCTCAATAACTCCTCCCCCTTGTAACTTGACCGATCCATCATTAGTTACCTTGCCACGTTTCAAATGAAGAGTATTACATTTGTCGAGTCCAAATGTCATGCCAATATCATTCGAAAAGGACTCGACAAGGAGAACCTGCTCTTTCAAATTGGTATCTCCTTTGGCAAGGAGCTCGATATCATCCATGTAAAGGAGATGAGTAAGAGGTGTTGGGGATCTGTGCTGAGGAGGTCCGGGATGGTAACCCTCCTCTTTATTGAGCAGAAAGCTCAAAGGATTTAAAGACAGACAAAAAAGCAAAGGACTAAAGGAATCCCCCTGAAATATTCCCCTTCTGATTGGAATAGATTCCGAAGTCTGCACCTGCCCCAGCTAGTACATCTCAAGTTGAGTCGACCAGCAACTTATTATTGAGTAAATCAAGTAGTCGCTGAGGGTATTATTATTATTATTATGTTTTACAGATTAAAAATTGTATGCAGCAGAGAGGGTTCGGGTGATCCTGGCACAGTCAGGCTGGTAAGGCTCATCATCAGCTCAGGGCCCTTGCCCCCTCTACACGCAGCCCAGACAGCGAATGGGACTTCTCCCAGGAAACGCTGCCTAGTCGAACCCACCAAGAACTTTCCGGAGAATATGAAGGCTCCCCAACACTGCAGCCTTCTGCATTACCCAGAGTGTCAGAAGGGCTGTGCTCCCCAGGTGGAGAACCCGGCACACTCTCTGATCTGCGCCAAGAGATCAGGAGGTACCAAACCAAGGGCACCGAGAACAATGGGGAGCCTGACGACAGTGTACTTGGGATGCAAGCGAGACATTTCAAAGGCGAGGTCCGCATATTTATCATGCTTTTCCTTAATCTTGCCAATCACATTGGTGTCAAAAGGGACAGAAAATTCAATGATATAAATAAATTCATTGGCTTTATCAAAAGGACAAGATCAGGTTTGTTAGCTGGAATTCTTCTGAGGCCTGTATATGGGCCTATTCCACAGAAGTTTGAAAGCATCATTTTCCATGACGCCCTGGACATGTTCAGGGTCGTACCATGGATGGACCTCGGAGTCAAAGCCACAGGCATGTCGGAGACGGTAGTAAAAGCAACGAGCCATGCCATCATGTCGTTTAAGATATGCTGTTTGTGCCAAGGAAGGGCATCCACTGACAAGGTGTTGGACAGTCTCTGTAAATTCATTGCAAAGTCGACATTTCATGTTAATATTCTCTTTAAGAATCACATTTAGGCGATTACGAGTGGGAAGTGACTGGTCCTGAGCAGCAAAAAGGAAGCCCTCAGTTTCACATTTAAGACCAGCCGACTTCATCCAGGCGAAGGAGTCGGTGGGATTGCTATTCTGTTCAACACACTGCATGTACACACGATGCAATGGCTTCTCAGAAAGCTTCTCCACAAAAGACCGACTCTGGGCAGACTTGGTGAAGAACTTCACCTGGTTTACTCCCATCGCTGTACCATCCAGCAGTACATCGCCATCAACAAAGTCAACCTCAAATTTCAGATTCTGTCCAACAACCTTGGCACGCTTAAAATAGCTGTGGAATTCCTTGCTTTCATCATGAGTCTTCACATGCATCACCAGAGGATCATCCGATAAATAAATATGTGCAAAAGTACACAATAAAATTCTGTCATGAAGAGCCTCCACATTAATCAAACCCCGACCTCCAGAATTGATTGGCATGTATAAACGGTTAAGAGAGGAACGAGGGTGGTGGGCTCTGTTATCAGACATGATCCTTCTGGTCAGACGGTCAAGACTCTGGATGTCTTGTTTTGTCCAATCAACTACTCCAAAGGAATAGGAAAGGACTGGCACAGCAAAAGTATTGGTGGCTTTGACCTTGTTTCGAGCATTTAGCTCTGAGCTCCAGATTTTCTTTAAACGAGATTTATACTCGGCCCGAAGTTTGTCTTGAATCTGGGCATTCTGGAGCTTGTCTCGAACTTGCATTCCAAGATAGGTGTAGGCCTGATCTTCCACAAGATGCTCAATAACTCCTCCCCCTTGTAACTTGACCGATCCATCATTAGTTACCTTGCCACGTTTCAAATGAAGAGTATTACATTTGTCGAGTCCAAATGTCATGCCAATATCATTAGAAAAGGACTCGACATATTATTATTATTATTATTATTATTATTATCATGTTTTACAGATTGAAGATAATATGCAGCAGAGAGGGTTCGGGTGATCCTGGCACAGTCAGGCTGGTAAGGCTCATCATCAGCTCAGGGCCCTTGCCCCCTCTACACGCAGCCCAGACAGCGAATGGGACTTCTCCCAGGAAACGCTGCCTAGTCCAACCCACCAAGAACTTTCCGGAGAATATGAAGGCTCCCCAACACCGCAGCCTTCTGCATTACCCAGATTGTCAGAAGGGCTGTACTCCCGGTGGAGAACCCGGCACTCTCCTGATCTGCGCCAAGAGATCAGGAGGTACCAAACCAAGGGCACCGAGAACAATGGGGAGCCTGACGACAGTGTACTTGGGATGCAAGCGAGACATTTCAAAGGCGAGGTCCGCATATTTATCATGCTTTTCCTTGATCTTGTCAATCACATTGGTGTCAAAAGGGACAGAAAATTCAATGATATATATAAATTCATTGGCTTTATCAAAAAGGACAAGATCAGGTTTGTTAGCTGGAATTCTTCTGAGGCTGTATATGGGCCTATTCCACAGAAGTTTGAAAGCATCATTTTCCATGACGCCCTGGACATGTTCAGGGTCGTACCATGGATGGACCTCGGAGTCAAAGCCACAGGCATGGCGGAGACGGTAGTAAAAGCAGCGAGCCATGCCATCATGTCGTTTAAGATATGCTGTTTGTGCCAAGGAAGGGCATCCACTGACAAGGTGTTGGACAGTCTCTGTGAATTCATTGCAAAGTCGACATTTCATGTTAATATTCTCTTTAAGAATCACATTTAGGCGATTACGAGTGGGAAGTGACTGGTCCTGAGCAGCAAAAAGGAAGCCCTCAGTTTCACATTTAAGACCAGCCGACTTCATCCAGGCGAAGGAGTCGGAGGGATTGCTATTCTGTTCAACACACTGCATGTACACACGATGCAATGGCTTCTCAGAAAGCTTCTCCACAAAAGACCGACTCTGGGCAGACTTGGTAAAGGACTTCACCTGGTTTACTCCCATCGCTGTACCGTCCAGCAGTACATCGCCATCAGCAAAGTCAACCTCAAATTTCAGATTCTGTCCAACAACCTTGGCACGCTTAAAATAGCTGTGGAATTCCTTGCTTTCATCATGAGTCTTCACATGCATCACCAGAGGATCATCCGATAAATAAATATGTGCAAAAGTACACAATAAAATTCTATCATGAAGAGCCTCCACATTAATCAAACCCCGACCTCCAGAATTGATTGGCATATATAAACGGTTAAGAGAGGAACGAGGGTGGTGGGCTCTGTTATCAGACATGATCCTTCTGGTCAGGCGGTCAAGACTCTGGATGTCTTGTTTCGTCCAATCAACTACTCCAAAGGAATAGGAGAGGACTGGCACAGCAAAAGTATTGGTGGCTTTGACCTTGTTTCGAGCATTTAGCTCTGAGCTCCAGATTTTCTTTAAACGAGATTTGTACTCGGCCCGAAGTTTGTCTTGAATCTGGGCATTCTGGAGCTTATCTCGAACTTGCATTCCAAGATAGGTGTAGGCCTGATCTTCCACAAGATGCTCAATAACTCCTCCCCCTTGTAACTTGACCGATCCATCATTAGTTACCTTGCCACGTTTCAAATGAAGAGTATTACATTTGTCGAGTCCAAATGTCATGCCAATATCATTCGAAAAGGACTCGACAAGGAGAACCTGCTCTTTCAAATTGGTATCTCCTTTGGCAAGGAGCTCGATATCATCCATGTAAAGGAGATGAGTAAGAGGTGTTGGGGATCTGTGCTGAGGAGGTCCGGGATGGTAACCCTCCTCTTTATTGAGCAGAAAGCTCAAAGGATTTAAAGACAGACAAAAAAGCAAAGGACTAAAGGAATCCCCCTGAAATATTCCCCTTCTGATTGGAATAGATTCCGAAGTCTGCACCTGCCCCAGCGAGTACATCTCAAGTTGAGTCGACCAGTATTATTATTATTATTATGTTTTACAGATTAAAAATTGTATGCAGCAGAGAGGGTTCGGGTGATCCTGGCACAGTCAGGCTGGTAAGGCTCATCATCAGCTCAGGGCCCTTGCCCCCTCTACACACAGCCCAGACAGCGAATGGGACTTCTCCCAGGAAACGCTGCCTAGTCGAACCCACCAAGAACTTTCCGGAGAATATGAAGGCTCCCCCAACACTGCAGCCTTCTGCATTACCCAGAGTGTCAGAAGGGCTGTACTCCCGGTGGAGAACCCAGGCACTCTCCTGATCTGCGCCAAGAGATCAGGAGGTACCAAACCAAGGGCACCGAGAACAATGGGGAGCCTGACGACAGTGTACTTGGGATGCAAGCGAGACATTTCAAAGGCGAGGTCCGCATATTTATCATGCTTTTCCTTAATCTTGCCAATCACATTGCTGTCAAAAGGGACAGAAAATTCAATGATATAAATAAATTCATTGGCTTTATCAAAAAAGGACAAGATCAGGTTTGTTAGCTGGAATTCTTCTGAGGCTGTATATTGGCCTATTCCACAGAAGTTTGAAAGCATCATTTTCCATGACGCCCTGGACATGTTCAGGGTCGTACCATGGATGGACCTCGGAGTCAAAGCCACAGGCATGTCGGAGACGGTAGTAAAAGCAACGAGCCATGCCATCATGTCGTTTAAGATATGCTGTTTGTGCCAAGGAAGGGCATCCACTGACAAGGTGTTGGACAGTCTCTGTAAATTCATTGCAAAGTCGACATTTCATGTTAATATTCTCTTTAAGAATCACATTTAGGCGATTACGAGTGGGAAGTGACTGGTCCTGAGCAGCAAAAAGGAAGCCCTCAGTTTCACATTTAAGACCAGCCGACTTCATCCAGGCGAAGGAGTCGGTGGGATGGCTATTCTGTTCCACACACTGCATGTACACACGATGCAATGGCTTCTCAGAAAGCTTCTCCACAAAAGACCGACTCTGGGCAGACTTGGTAAAGGACTTCACCTGGTTTACTCCCATCGCTGTACCGTCCAGCAGTACATCGCCATCAACAAAATCAACCTCAAATTTCAGATTCTGTCCAACAACCTTGGCACGCTTAAAATAACTGTGGAATTCCTTGCTTTCATCATGAGTCTTCACATGCATCACCAGAGGATCATCCGATAAATAAATATGTGCAAAAGTACACAATAAAATTCTGTCATGAAGAGCCTCCACATTAATCAAACCCCGACCTCCAGAATTGATTGGCATGTATAAACGGTTAAGAGAGGAACGAGGGTGGTGGGCTCTGTTATCAGACATGATTCTTCTGGTCAGACGGTCAAGACTCTGGATGTCTTGTTTTGTCCAATCAACTACTCCAAAGGAATAGGAGAGGACTGGCACAGCAAAAGTATTGGTGGCTTTGACCTTGTTACGAGCATTTAGCTCTGAGCTCCAGATTTTCTTTAAAACGAGATTTATACTCGGCCCGAAGTTTTTCTTGAATCTGGGCATTCTGGAGCTTGTCTCGAACTTGCATTCCAAGATAGGTGTAGGCCTGATCTTCCACAAGATGCTCAATAACTCCTCCCCCTTGTAACCTGACCGATCCATCATTAGTTACCTTGCCACGTTTCAAATGAAGAGTATTACATTTGTCGAGTCCAAATGTCATGCCAATATCATTAGAAAAGGACTCGACAAGGAGAACCTGCTCTTTCAAATTGGAATCTCCTTTGGCAAGGAGTTCGATGTCATCCATGTAAAGGAGATGAGTAAGAGGTGTTGGGGATCTGTGCTGAGGAGGTCCGGGATGGTAACCCTCCTCTTTATTGAGCAGAAAGCTCAAAGGATTTAGAGAAAGACAAAAAAGCAAAGGACTAAAGGAATCCCCCTGAAATATTCCCCTTCTGATTGGAATAGATTCCGAAGTCTGCACCTGCCCTTGCGAGTACATCTCAAGTTGAGTTGACCAGCAACTCATCAAAGACTTGAGTAAATCGAGTAGTCGCTCAGGGAGGTCAATACAATGAAGAGACTTCAGAATCCATTCGTGAGGGACAGAGTCGTATGCTTTTTTTGTAGTCAATCCAGCACATGGAGAGGTTGCGGTGATAAGTTTTAGCCTCTTCCAAAATCATTTTCTGTACAAGAAGTTGATCCTTGCACCCCCAACATCCCTTTCTTGCTCCCTTCTGCTCTCTGTAAATGATATCATTGGAAGAGCAGTAAGATGACACGAGGTTTGTCAAACACCCTGTGAATATTTTGTATTGTGTATTCAAACATGTGATAGGGCGGAAGTTTTTGGGATCAGTCAAGTCTCCTTTTTTGGGGAGAAGTATTGTGCGACCTTTGCAGAACCATGGAGGAACATCACCTGTGTCCACGAGAGTATTGAAACAGTGAAGTAATGGTGTTTGGACACAGGGGAACAGTTTCCAATACCGGTTTCGAATGCCATCAGGCCCTGGAGCTGTATTTGATTTGGACTTTTTTTATAACACTTTTCAGGCAATCTGGTGAGATGTAACAGACAAACGCCCTAGTTACCTTCTCATGCATTGCATGGTCATAATCACGGACCCATGGTGCCTCAAGGTTACAGTTGCCGGGTACAGACCACAACTGTTTCCAGAACCTTTCATTGGCATCCATTGGAGGCCGTTTGTCATGTTCACCGTCACCTTTTGTTTTCAGTTGCCTGTAGAAGTGTTTTTCATTGGTTCTAAAAAGTTTATTTTGTTTGATGAATTTATTTTTCTTTTCCCATTTTTTCTTTCTTTCAGTCCAAACCTTTATTTTGGCCTTAAGAGAATCGACAATTTGGAGAAGTACCTTTCTTTGTTGTCTTGTATTGTATTTTAATTTTCTCCAAATTGTCTTTGCCGTTTTGACATTGGACTCCTGATGATCTTAACTTCAGGCACAGTTCTATCCAGGAAATGTATTTTCTAGTTTCCGTTAGTTTTACTTGAAACCGGTTTTTCTTTTGGTGTATTGTTCTAAGTATTAGATGTTTTTCTTTGGAAACTGTGTGAATTTCCTCCAAGGTTCGAGCGGCAGCATAGACACAACAATTAACTTCATGTAATGAACAGTCCGATGAAAGTTTCATAGAAATAATATCATTTAATAAATTGATTTCAGTTTTGGGAAAAGATTCATTTGTTTGTTTAATTGGCCTCCGATTTTCTAAAGGTATGCCAGATATTTCATCATAAATAGAATGAAACAAAATATAGACAGGGTTTCCGGAAAGATCTGCAACTGAAGAAGAGGAAGAGTGAGGGTCTGAAATTTCGGGGCCAATTAGCTCTTTGTCGGAAGAGTTTCCATCAGCAAGAGGAAAGAGGTTGACACGGACGTCCATTAGAAGTTTCGGGTCTGCTGCCACTTGAGCATTCTGTTCATGCAAAGGTTCCTGACGGGCATCAGTTGTGGGTTGAACTGGCTCACGGGGCAAGAGATTTTTAAGCCGCCGGAATTGATCTCGAAGATTTTGCTCCGTCAGGTAAGCATACATGGGCATGGCATTGTCCCAATGCAGCTTAAGCGACTTGCCATTTATTCGTGGATTATCAGGCCATCCTGTCGCTTTCGCACACTCTAGGAGTGTGGATTTTAGATGGTTTGACCAAGATATTCTTGGTCGGGTTCTGTGCCTTCCCCTGGGGCAAGTCCCATCTCCAGTAAGGTTGGTTTGACTACCGGAGGAAGGCTGACTGGGCTGCGGAAGTGAAAGACTATACTCTTCTTGGCTGTTAGTAACCCAGTGAAAAACCAGCTTCGGGGGGTCAGCCCTAACTGGGTGATGTACGTTTGGTTCAGGGGAATATAATTCCCCTATCTAGGCCCACCACGGAGAGGCGTACATCATCAGGCCCTTATTATTATTATTATTATTATTATTATTATAGGATATTTATATAATGTTAAAACCTGGTTATCATTGACAACAAAGACAACATGATAAATTCTTAATGACTTGATTTGTGTTCCCATTGATACAAATTTTGAGAACAATAAATGTGTAGCTTTATGCGAGTATACATTGCTGTAAGATTAAATATATGTAAATATTGCACATTGAGTTTCAGCGGTTTACAATGATCATTCTGCCAAAAATATTGGGAAAAGAGGAAACCACTTTTTGAGAATTTATCAAAAACATTGTTTCTTTTGTCTATAAATGTTTCGACCATGAACGTGTCTTTAAAAATCTATATAAAGTTTTCTAAGCTAGGAATTATTTTTTTCAGGATGCAAATATAGATGTGTCTTTTAGCAGAAAGTATTGTATGACAAAGTAGTGGGTAAGAACTTAGAGTACCAAACCAAACGTGCAATTTTGTTAATTGCAATTCCTGTATGTTTTGATTGATCCAAATTTGAAGTTCATCCCAAACTTTTTTGTTTCCTCACATTCCCAATATATATGACATATGGTTTCATCTGCTTCATTACAGAAAGTACAAATTAAATTGTCAACCAATTTCATCTTTAAAAGTCTTTTTTGGTATAGACAATTCCATGCAAAAATATAAATTGAAAATCCAAAAGCTTAACATCTTTTTATATTTTTCTATATAGATTAAAGATCAAGGGCCATTCAAAGTCAATATCTTTGAAGATATTTCCCATTTATGGCAGATATGTGGTAAAACACTATCAGATAGCAATTTATCATAAAGTTTTCTTGAACCTTAGCTGAAGTCATGAAATCCTTTGTAAAGAGTTTATATTAGGGATATTGGTATACATATATCTGTAACCTTTTAAGACCATTTTCCCAAGATTCAGGTAAAATATATAAAGTATATTCAAGATCTAAATATGTACCTTTATCCCATATGTATTTCGCAAATTTCAAAGAGACCAAACCTTGTTCATCATACATGTCCTTAATAGTTAAAATTCCTTTGTTAGCCCAGTGTCTGATAAAGAGGTTTGGATTTTTAAAGTTATGATTGAGCCATATGGGTTGGGATAAGATTTCATTTATGTTATCATCTTCAATAGTGTTTTAGTATAGTATAATTTCCATGCCTTCAAGACATCCTCTCCAAAAGGGTTTTCAATTTTAACAATATTCTCAAAATTTGCGCATACTTTAATATTTTTTAATGGAAAATTGCATGGATTACTTACATTTTCTTTTTCTGACATATAGTCTGAGCATGGATAGTTTCCTGGCATTAACAAAGGTTTCACATTTGGCCATGACATTAACATAGCTATCGTGACGTCACTGCACGCCCTCTCCTGTTATGTAATAACCATTAACATTCCCCAACTCATCTCAGATTTCTAGTCCAGTAAATCGATTAGCCAACACTGTGTGAATATGAAACCTGGCTCGTTTAAGGAAATTAAGAGTGTGTTCCTACGAAGGCCGTATGGTGGGATAATGGCGATGTGAAATAACAAGAAAACGTACATGCTCTGAAAGATTCAAGTGATACTGGGGTATAAGTCCCCATGGGAACGGAGGGACGGGCTGGTCAGGTTGGGTGCCGTGTTCAATCGTCTCAGGCTCTGAAAATCACTGTGCACTCTTTCAGCACCTTACGCCTCCTAAATACATTTTATCAGGAGTTAGAATTATGTTTCTTGCTTTGGTAGTACCTCGAGGTCTCTTTCTCCATGTGGACAACGTCTATGACCTACATCACTTTCCCGGTCAAGTTGACACTGCGAGATATAACGGGTATAACCCAACTTACTCCCTCACTCATACATACGTATCTGCTCAACCTCCTGATGAACTGAAATTAATGTAAGAACATGATAATAGTATGTTCCTGCTAGGTGCTTGGTCTTTATGATTATGAATGAGTAAGTGGATTCGAACCCTGGTCTCCAGAGTCATGTGCTAACAGTTTATCTGTTAAACCATTCCACCTCCTCGAGTGAGTGATTTGGGTTTTACTTCACTTTTAGCCACATTCCTGAACTGTCACAGCTTAATGATCTATCACGTATGGAGTGTCGAACCCGTACTGCTTCCATTGAGCTACCCCACCGCCGCTTTCTGCTGCCCTTGACAGGAAAGAGAATTTGAGTCAATGTGTGACTTGAAGATCGTTGGATTGCCAAACCATCCTCAATGTTACTGGCCTTTATTGCCATTTTAGAAACAGATATTGACAATAAACAAATCTTAAAACAGATTCTATGTTATTGACCGATTCCATGCCGGAATCAACCGTTTGATGCCAGAACCTAATACGTTTCTGGCACGGAAACAGCTTAATGACCATATAATTTAATGATTGCCCTTCAAAAGGGGATAATGTTCAAATGTGTTCACAAAAAGAATCCATTAACACAAATATTATTGCAATCTGATGAATTCTCGCCAAATCAATATGTACTAATTTAGAATGAACTGTTATGTCACCCTTTATCTATTTAAATCAATAACTCTCGCCGCTTACGTTCTCCATCCACCAAAGTTTCTGTACTTCAACATAGAAGAAAGTTAGATGGGAGCTCAAGACATTGCATTTGCGTGATTTGATCGTCTACAATTGGGCAACAATCCCTCGAAACATCATTAGATGCACTCGTGGTGCCCTTTGCTGTAGGCATGCCAGTCACACAAACGGATATCGTCTCTAGCAACATAATGTTTCTATCACGTCTTTGAATATTATGACATTTAGAATTGAGAAGGAAGAGAGTTTTATGGATATCAACATCTTTATCCTTACTCCTTCAACAGGTGAAGTCATCTAAGTCATGGTATCCTCACCCCACCGTGATATAGCTGGAATATTAGTTTTGATCTCTCACATATCCTGCATTTATTATTTGTTATATAATTACATACATGAACCACTGCTGTCGTCACTGTTTTTCAGTGATCCATTAATTAAGATTTATTTTGAATTTAGAATCTGTTTTGTTCGATAGTCGAGACTGATGCTCTGGCGCTGACGTTCTATATTTCCAAGGCGGGTCACAATCTACATGTTAAGCTGTTATTTTACTTCCCGTACATACTATCATGCCGTTGCAGTGTTTACTGAGGATTATTTGTATCACCAGTGACACGGTTATGGCAACGAAGTGTAAACAATATCTATATTTTTTTAAACTTTGTATATTGATATTTATATGATTCAGCACGTAATATATTTACCCACAAACCTTTACCTGTTTGTCATCAAAACACGAGTTTATATATCAACAGAAATGCTAATAACTTCTTGCATTGTACTTTGAATCAACGTGAAAAACAAAAAGAACAATTGATTGACGTATTATGAGTGAGGTTTATGAATCGAGTGTGAGTACATAGAGAGTGGTTTATCTTGTCGGCAGTATTCAGCTCTGTTGTTTTTGTTTCTTTGCTTGTTTCTTTGTCAGGCAGCCAAATCAATTTAGCCGCATTAAGATGTTTAAAATATGTCGATGCAAATTTCTGTGAAACGAATTTCTGCCACAAAGAGGACGGGGCTGTGCCAGAAATGTTTTCAATAAGTTTTTTTAATGATGCTGGCTGGTAGTACTGATGCAACTAATATTGAAACTGATCCCTGAACTCAAGAGAGGGACAATCTGGATCATTCTATAAGTAGCTATAGGATATATCGTACATCGGTAAATTGTGGTTGGCAAATCATTAGTTTCAATCGTCCGTGTACACAAGGTGCATGTGAGGATTAAACCTGACAGCTGTAAGATAAACGAGTTGAATATTATTTGATTGTAATCTCCGCTTACCATGTAATCGCCTAATGACGAGGCATCACTGATCACGTAACACACGTCTCTACGTGGGTGGACACCAGTAAAAGGCCCAAGGGTGGTCTCGCTTCACAATCTGATTGACAAGTGAGGGGGTTAATATCAACAGTCACAAGAAGATGAGATGAGTTTTACGCCGCACTCTGCAATATTTCAGCTATATATGGCGGAGTCACAAGCAGAGCATTGTGAAATGGATGTTTGTGATTAGGAGACCTGACCAAAAGGGACATACTGGGTGATGGAGAAATCTTTGTGGAGAGACATCATCGATGACCTTCAGTTACGCTTCGTCTAGGGAACCTACAGCTGATTCGCCCGTCTGTCTCACTTTTTCGAACTATATTATTTTCCCTTTGCCCTTCCCTATCTGCAATACAAAAGCTCGAGATAAGGCAAGTTTATATACCCCCTGGTCCTGAATATCTGAGCTCACTGGGCTCCTTTTTTTCAGTTCAGATGGAGCTACTTGTTTGTATCATAATTATATATATTCAGAGACGGATCGTAGTCCACTGACTGGCTGGACGTCTTTCAGGAGAAATCCATGGGGATGGAAATGCATTTTTACTTTATTGTCTACCAATCAGTCGCACATATACAACGATAGGATTCCTTTTCGTTGTTGAACAAAATGATGTTTTTTTTAGTCTTTTTTTTGCTATACTTCGTTTGATTTATTTCTTTTGATTCCTAAACTCATCCATATACCACTGACTTCTATTTTGACTTGAAATGGCACGCAAGATATTCGATTTATGAGAATTCAAATAAAACTTCATGATTGAGTCACCGAAAAAAGCCGGCCAGCTGGGAGTTTTTTAAGAAAATTAAATCTGTGTAACAACCCTTATTATAAAGGTTTTCAAAAAACGCTCTTGAAAGTAAGTCAAATTACCAATAGCTAAACTGCAATATATATTGTAACCATGTACTTGGTTACACATTCAGTATATGACTGATAAGTATTCAGAATGTAACTATACCGGATAACGGTTTGTTGATTGAAAATACGTTTGTCCATTGAGCAGGGTTCATAACGTGCTGACATTTTAGTTTTGTATCATTTCTCTCTGTGCTAAATTCACTTGTAAAGCCATATTACCTTTTGCGTTCAGCAATCTATTTCGGTGTATAGACAAAATTCGGTGTTCTCTGGTGTTAGCGTCCATATTTTTAGAACGTCTTACTTATAATCGATGGTATAGCATAGTTTACAATCATATATTTTCGGAAGAGAGAGAGACACAGAGAGAGAGAGAGAGAGAGAGACAGACACAGAGAGAGACAGACAGAGAGAGACACAGAGAGAGAATGACAGAGAGACAGACAGAGAGAGACACAGAGAGAGACACAGAGAGAGACACAGTGAGAGACAGAGGGGGACACACACATACACAGACAGAGAGAGAGACACACAGAGAGAGACAGAGAGAGTAATGCTTCATACAGCCACACCTCCACCTACAGTAATACTTCATACAGTCACACCTCCATCATACAGTAATACTTTATACAGCCACACCTCCATCATGCAGTAATACTTCATACAGCCACACCTCAATCATTCAGTAATACTTCATACAGCCACACCTCCACCTACAGTAATACTTCATACAGCCACACCTCCATCATACAGTAATACTTCATACAACCACACCTCCATCATACAGTAATACTTCATACAGCCACACCTCCATCATACAGTAATACTTCATACAGCCACACCTCAATCATGCAGTAATACTTCATACAGCCACACCTCCATCATACAGTAATACTTCATACAGCCACACCTCCATCATACAGTAATACTTCATAGAGTCACACCTCCGTCATACAGTTGTGATCAATAGACAGCAATACACAAAACCAAAAATAGTTTAACAATATGCCCATGATTTACACAATTTACATGGATAAAGCCACTTTAGAAAGACACAAATCATTCATTTCTGTCAGGAATGGATTTACTTCTGTGTTTTATACCGGGCACAATTACAGCATCAGACACCTGGTTTCTTGACGTGATTAACAATATTATTATCGACCAGCATCTTCCCTTCATTGGTTCCAAATGTTTCCAATTTTGTTCAAAACCATCAACTGGCTGTAATGTTTTCAAAAAGGCTATTATCACACCATTAAGTCAATGGATATTTTAGATTCTGTTTAGGAATCGGGGCGTACTATGGCATCAGTGAAAGGCAGTAACTGGTATAGACAATTATCCTGGTAAACAACAGAGTCTCATTGTTTCACTTTACTGTTTGTAGTGCCGTTTTTAATGTTTGAAAAGACCCGTTAAAACTGCCTCCCACTGTGTTGTAGAACGACCGTATTTGTTTAAACAGTTACATAATCTCTGTTTTTTAAAACGACAGATGTAATTCAGTGTTAATGTGTTTGTTCAGCTTCAACAAAAGTTACAAATGCCCAAATCTCTGGATTCTCCGGTCTATCACCTGATTGTCTGGTTTGTATACATACAGTGATGCGTCAGGCAAGATATACCTCATTTACTTATTGTAAACTATGCAAGTGGCAGGCGATATCAGTAGGACAGGGCGCCTGGTGATTCAGTGATCTGATTAAAAAATATTTATCGCTATTTCGTTCAATGATATCTGTATACGCTGAAAGTCGAGACTGGTTATTCTCTGGCAGTATTTTATATTTATGTAATCGGCAATATCCGTTTTCGGCAATAGCAATTACGTCACCTAGATGATGTTTGTTTGTTGTTTAACGCCACAATCAGCTATGTTGCGGTGGGTTGCCAATAATCGAGTCTAGACAAGACAATCCAGTGATCAACAGTATGAGCATTGATCTACAAAATACGATGACGTGTCAACCTCATCCAAGTCAGCAAGCCTGACCATCCGATCCGGCTGCTAAATACGATGGCGTGTCAACCTCAACCAAGTCAGCAAGCCTGACCATCCGATCCGGTTGCTAAAGACCCAAATTCTAACCCGGGTTTCCACGGGTTGTGGCAATATAGTTTATATCAGCTCGAGGTGCGCTGTCTGGAATATCACAGGCAGGGGGTAGACGGAATTATCACAGTCAGGTAATCACGGTGTGTTTGACAGTATCAGAGCTCTATCACTCCATGCCTGAAGACAAGCGTTTGATATTGAAGGCTGTTTCGTCTTAAAGCTATTATTCTGATTGTTCTTTTAAGGCAGCATTGCTCCAGAGCAAGAGAACCTGTTTACCTGTCCGACCTTTGATCAAGAGATTCCTGCTGTGATAACGCGAGTTAAAATCTATGGGCAGTACACTCAATTAGCCACACAATATGTTGTGCTGCTTTTACAATTGCAAAGGTTGCCAGCACTGCTCGTTAAAAGTAATAGCGCCTTTGTCCATCAATGCCAATTGGGACCTTCTGATTCAGCACAGATCAATTTGATATCCCTCGCCTCACAGATCAGGTGACTGGGGTTTGACGGAAACAAGCAATGTCAGAAATGTTCGTTTCTATGATTTAAACTCGCGCTAAGATCCAGAGTAAAGGTGCCCTGAATCCTACACTTGTCTTTACTGTAGGTGACCGAACTGATAGGGGTATCAAGCTATCCCAATTGTGCGTCGATTCTCAGCCAATGGATCATTTCACACCAGTGTGTTATAAATTTAAACAACGTTGCTTTAAAACATGCATGACAAACTGGTTGGTGATGTATGACACATATTTCATGTGGGTATCACAGTTGGGTTTAGACCTTACGTCTGCCATGTTTTCGCCATTATTTCAGCCGAGTAATGTTTACATAACATTTGAACTAGTTTTCAAGCAAATACGTTTTCGCCAGACAGTTCAGTCATAGTAATATAAAACGATATTAATCCATGCATATGAAAGAGTGAGCATTACTGTGTTCAAGGCCGAGCAGGAAACACTGCTCAGATGTCTTTTAACAAAATTCTTCACATTTTTAGCTTTTACGTACATAGTGTTTCATAATTTTATCAAACGCATATAAATGTTTCAGGCCTGATATGTGAACATTCTTTTCCATACACGCTGATGAACTCTTCATGTAGATCAAGATGAGTGAGTGAGTGTAGATTTACGCCGCTTTCAGCAACACTCCAGCAATACCACGGAGGGGGACAGTAATGGGCTTCACACATTGTACTCATGTGGGGAATCAAACCCGGGTCTTCACTGTGACGAGCGAATGCTTTAACCACTAGGCTACTCTACCGCCCTCATGTAGATAAGTATTTCAGTATCAAGTGTTAAGCAATGTCAGAAATTTTTATCAGTTCAATTGCAGAGGTCCTATGGACTTCATGTTTACAAAATTCACAGCATAATAAACAACAGTTATCGATAGGACTGGAGTAACTACAAGAACTATAATATATTTAAAGCGTGGAGAAATTGCTATTTACAGCGTGTGTGTAGATCCTGTATCATTAATCTTATCAAAGCTCTGCAGTAAAATATGCATTGGTGAAGGAGAAAATGGCGTGTCGATAATTGAATCCATTTTACAAACTATTACGTGCCTTTAATGTATCCTTTAGTTCTTCTTCCTAATGACAAGGTCAACATTTAACGCCAGAGCTCATTACGTCGAGGTTTGAAGGTCGAAAGTGTCATCGATATTAATGGACGCTACCCACAGCACTTTAATCTCATCATTTCAGTGGGCGGAACTTGTCCTCTTGTTTGTGGAAGAACATAACTCTACTATGTTGAGTAATAAGGTCACCGTGACATCAAATCATATTTCCAATAAATGTCATGAATGGCAATGAAATGTCAGTTGATACAAATAACTGTAGAAACATTAAAACCTTGTTGTAAATGTCATGAATGGGAAGGAAACATCAGTTGATGAAAATAGCTGTCATTAGTTTGAAACGTTGCATAGGGATTTATTGATTTCGAATTTGTTTGTGTTTAAAAAAATCTTGATGGTTATAATATTATTGTGTGTAGAGTGTCATCACATACAATTCGATACTAATTTTGGTGATTATAATTCATATAAGATAAATTTAAGATATGTTGTAAATATGATGCTGTCTGTTAGATTGCGTGTTGTTTAACGCCGCACTCATGTTCCAGCTTCATGTATATGGAGGCGGTTTGGACATGTGTCAAACAAGTCAGCGAGCCTGACCACCCGGTCCGGTAGTCGCCTCTTACGACAAGCATAGACCCATTCTAATTCTAACGGGTAATGTAATCCTGTAGAATATGCGTTTCAATATGCGCGCGTGCTTGCGTTCCTGCGTGTATGCATGCATTCACGTTTCTGAAACAGCACTGTCGATGTTGCCACAATTAGTATTCGATATCGATTTTGAAGTAACTGAATTCAAAATTATTAACTTCACATTGAAGTGTGTTATACTGATTCAGGAGAGTCATGATCTGTTTCCTTTGTACAGACTCGGCCAAGACAGCTCCGTGAACTGGCCTCCAGACGACCTGAGGGAAGACATCTGAAGGTGATCGAGGATGAAGGAAGCACCAACATGGGATGCACCTCGGCTCAGGAAACACAGTGTTAAATGTCCTATCTCGGCCAGTGATAGGAAGATAAGATCATTTGAAACTGATAATACAAACTGATACTTGCCCTTTTTATATTCGGTTGACTTCGTGTTCCACTGGCATTGTTGGGACGAGTATGGATTCGCCACGAGTAAGTATGCTGTAGCACTAGAGTGCATTGGACATAATCTCATGGCCAATCTATCCCTTTAGACCTTTTCATGTCTTATTCATCAGACGACATGGACATATCGTATGATTCCTACAACATTTGCAATTCCTTCCTGAGAACCAACAGAATAATATTGGAGTTAACTTGAATAAAGTGGACGCTGTTTCACTGGTAATATTGCCCCAACCATTCTGTAAATGGCAGCAACTAATGTGTTTTTCCTATCTGTGCATGCATTGAGTTACGTAGTTTAGAGCGTTGATAAAATCGTAATTGATGGTTGATGTTGTCAATCATGTTGATGTAGTGATAATTAATGACTACTGTTGTCATCCATGTTAATGAAGGAGTAAGTAATGAATGATGTCATTCTGTTGATAACGGGTGTTCGGAAAAGGTGACCATACTTTGCTAAACCCGTTTACTGTTTTCAAGACTCCCATTTCCATCCATGTTTGGAGAAGCCATTCTGAGAGAATGGTAAAGCCTGATTGTAAACACCCTAAATTCCTACAGACTATTTTATTACAGAAATGAACAAGTCTGTATTTGTAACCTGATCCGTCACGGCCCGGAAGTGGGTTTAGGACCCACCTATTCTTTGCTCATATAATTGTAGTTATCTGGTATGTATGTTAATGAGGTCAGTCACTCCAAAACATGCATTCCAAATCCTGACTGAAGCTGCCTTAAAGGTTTGTTCGCCACACACCACATCTGTATGTAAATCACAGGATCGTGAGTTCTGACGTGGTGATTACAGCTCCGTGCAGTTCGTGGATGTTTAACACTGTCAGACTCTCGGGGTACATGTTGTGGCACGTGCAACATCCATCAAATATTTACATCCTACAAATCTGCAAAGGTCCATTTCTTCGTTCATTGTGTAGTTCCGTCAAATTAGGAATAACACCATCTATTTTGATTGTGTCTTTTTGTATACAGCATGGGTCACAGTTTTCGTGCAAATCTCTTTACAGTTTACCTGAAGTTGATAATGGTTCATCTCAGCTCACGACTCCTGTGTCTGTGAACGTGAAGTAGCATCTACCACGGCTCATTGCATGATAACGGCTTTATAATACACAAGTTGTGGCAATGTGTGGTGGTTGTGTGTTGCGTGGTTAAACAATGTACCGGTCGTGTGCTGCTTGGACGCGGATATTGTTTCATCGTTGACTAATCTGAACTTAATGATACACGAATGTATTTATCAAATGAACATTAATTTGAAGAGTCGTTGCGAGTATTCCGTAAATCACTTCCCACAACGAAACTTTATCAGTAAAAAAGGTGCGTTGTCACGTGCACGGCTGATCAGTGATACCGGGACATCCGATATGTGAGTGCTGCTCAGCCTCGTGTGCTGCGGTAATGCCCAGACTGGCTGTCATTAATGGATATGGTCGTGCGGTGCATGCGACTACTGTAGGTGTAGAATGTCGCCCAGTTTCTGTTAATGTATGATGCTGTTGATATGGCGTCATGTTGCAATTCCAGTGAATGGCCGTGTACTGTTTTGTGTGTTTCTTAGGTTCTCGTCACGATATGGCTGAGATATTGCCGATGTGACGTTAAATATTAACTCACTCACTCACTCATGTTGCAATTCCAGTGAATTGCCTTGTACTGTTATGTGTGTTTCTTATCATTCTTAAAAGAACGTCATGGAGCTTTATTTGTTTGTGTGTGCGTGTGTGTGATTGGAGGGGAGGGGGTGTCTGTGTGATTGTTTAACTTCGCACACAACTAAATTCAAGCTTAACTTCCCGACGTAAGAAAGTGTACACTTGAATTTTTTAGTTTATTCCCCAAAATTCAAACGGATTAGACAAGTTCATTTTCTGACATGATACTAATAACGTAAAAGTGCCAATACCTTGATAATTGTTAGAAACATCTGTTGTTTTAAGAACAGAGAATGTTTTGTTTACACGTGTTATGTGGCAGTGTTATTCATTGTGTAAGTGAAATACATTGAAAATACGAAGACTCTCAGACAAACGCTTGTCGTAAGAGGCGACTAACGGAATGGTCAGGCTCGCCGATGCATGCCATCGTGTCCCAATTGAGTAGATCGATGCTCATGACGTCAGTCACTGCGCCCTAACTCTCGAAACATTCGTAGCCCCAAGGATTCTTAACTCTGATCGTAGGCAATGTGTTAAGAATGTGCTTAAGAAGTTCGTAGGGCTACGAACGTTTCGAGAATAGCAAGCCTGGAGTGGCTGGTCCAGACTCGATTATTTACAGACCCCGTAATATATCTGGAATACTGCTCAATGCGGCGTTGGAACAAAAACAAAACAAAAAAACACTCATCTAAAGAGATGGTTAGGATGCAAAAGGCAAAATAGCCGCAGAAACAGTTTTAATGGATAACTGAAAACTCTTGCGCCTCGATCCTGCAAGTCAACAAAGCAATGAAAGTCATTGAGATATCAACCAGGGCCCGGTTGTTCAATACTCGGTTATCTTAACCGCCGGTTAACTCATAATGGCCGGTTATATCCTTAACCGGCCGTTAGATAACTGAACGTTAAATATGCGTTGTTCAAAACATGGTTAGTCATGCCGTTAGCCGTCAAAGTTTAACAGTGTGGTTAACGTCACTGGTTAGCCTTCATATATCCCACAATTCCGTTTTCTGTTTACTTCCGGATTACCAAAAATGGAAACGCGAAATGTCGCCTGCACCCCAAGGAAAAAGAGAAGTCGAAATTTCTCTGCTGACGATGAGAATGTAATCCAGCCAATGGTTGAGACCAACTCTATAGTTTATAATAGACAGGCGAATGTCGTAGCGCTACGAACGCTTGTATTGGAACACAAGGTTCCAGACGTTTGCATATATATTTCAAAGACATATGATCCCAGCTCTGTGTGGGACTTACTTCAATTCCGACAACAGAAAAGACATTTTAATGAGTAGCTATAGCACAGCTATAGATAATATATGATGAATCCATGAAAATACATGTAATATTAATAGTAGAAGCATGTTTTCAGTGGATAGAATATTTACAAATATTACACACAGGAGTTACGCTTAGACGGCTACAGTCTGAATGAATCTTTGAATTCCCACAAGACCTATTGCTCACTTTTCACTCCTTAAATTGTCATGACTGTATGGCAAAGTCATTAAGATGCTATCAATATCATTTATTAATTATTTGCCAAGTCTGTCAAAAATTGTAATGTATGAACACACATTGCCAAATCTTTTAACATCAAACAATATAGATATTCTGACAATAATACCATTAGCTTTTATCTGAAATATGCATTCAATGCCAATAGAAACTTAATATGTTACTAGCACCACATGAAAGTAATCAAACTGTAATTGTACTCTAGGCCCCAGGGCCAACACAGCTGAATAAAATCGATCTATTATTCGACCTTGCTGTTGACAGGAATCTCATGAATAAAACTGTGCAATATCGTCATTATCTGAACGCCTTCACAGACGCATATTCCGGAAAGATGTCTTGAAAAGCATGAAGCTGCGTCTAATTTATAGATGACCATAATTTCCTCGATACTCATTAATCAGATGAACCTTCATTTATTTCAATTCACAAGTGACTGCAGAAAATGCATAATTTATTTTTAATGACTTCAAGGTCGGAAAACATGTATCATATTTCATAAATGTATTATAGAATGCTGTAGTAGATGAATATAATTTCCTCGATACTCATTGATCAGATGAACCTCCATTTAGTTCAATTCACAAGTGACTATAGAAAATGCATAGATAGTTCTTTTCAATGTCTTCAAGGACGGAAAACATGTATTATATTTTATAAGTGTATTATAGAACGATTCGGCAGAGAAATACTATTGTACCATTGTAATCCTTATAGAAAATACATCAGTGTATAACATTAGCATTCAGATATTGTTATAAAATAAGTCTAAAATTCCAAACATTATCGTTAATAAAATGACAAGAGATAGTGTTGTGTCTGCTGTGACAAAAGGTTTCGATATTCAAATATAACATTTAATCAAAGTGACTACGAAGTAGGCCTGCATATCACTCACAACTCACAACGTTTCGCGAAGGCCGGTATTGAGACACCAATTACATCACATATATTTCATATTCAGCGGCAACAAATGCATCACTAAATTCTAAGGCTGGGACGGGTACTACGGTACTCGAATCCGGGTCGGGTACAGCTGGAATCGAGTCCTATTTCTAGGAATCGAGTACCCGTAAAGGGAGAGAGCTCTGTAATGACAAGGGCAGGCAATAGCTTGTCTTTTTCGTTTTTGACGTAACACACATTTACATCAATGAGTGAGTGAGTGAGTGAGTTTAGTTTTACGCCCCACTCAGCAATATTCCAGCTATATGGCGGCGGTCTGTAAATAATCGAGTCTGGACCAGACAATCCAGTGATCAACAACATGAGCATCGATGTGTGCTATAGGGATACGATGACATGTGTCAACCAAGTCAGCGAGTCTGACCACCCGATCCCGTTAGTCGCCTCTTACGATAAGCATGGGTTACTGAAAATCAATATTCTAACCCGGAAATTCACGGTTTTGTACATCAGTGGTATTGTCCGATTAATGGAGCATAGTTTTAATGACTGTAATTTATCTGTGCATGTGCAGTGAGTAGTTAAGTTACAGTAGCAGCAGGAACGAAACGTTCGTTGTTATAACGAGGAATGTAAGTAATGGTGTTACTCTCTATATTGGTTAAACAGACGTAAATTCAATAGCTTGAGGTCAGTTTTAATGTCTTATTACCACTTTTTCAAGCTTTCTATAATAGTCTCTGTCAAATCGTGATTGAATATTCAGAGGTTGACCCGAATGTATTTCTTACATTTCCGGGTACTCGATTCCGATTCGGGTAAGTACATGCGGGTTCTCGATTCAATTTTTCCTACTCGTCCCAGCCCTACTGAATTCCCCATCCATTTTAGAATCTAATTACAACTGGTCTTTGTCACCAATATCAAGTGTCTAGATAAACTGAAACGAAAGATATTGGGGGTGGAAACAAATGCTGTGCTCGAAAGACAACACCTGTTTGAAATGTAAACAAAGAAAATTTCAGACTTTATACTGTGTAGCATTTTCTCAAATTTTCAGACACCCATTTGCATGGAAAGAGCATAGTAGCAAGAAATAGGAAATTAAATGTAGCTACAATACAGGAATGTGATATGTTTATACAAAACTGTCAATTAAGTTTCTGTGCAGCGTGACGTCATGACTGACGCAAAATCACGCAGAACGACAACGGTAATAATCGGCATGTCTGGCAGCTTCTTCTCTTTCTTAAAATGAAAACGATAAAAACATGTAACAATACACAGATAGTCAGAATCATTCTGATTACTTACATCTCATATTTATGTACAAACGATGCCTGAATCAAGGGAAGGGTCCTAGCAAAACCCATGTCAGCCGCCATTTTTGAAGAAATCTCAACGGTAGTGATGTCATACGTCAACATTGTTGTACATATTTGGCAATTTCTCTGAGGTGAAGGTCCGTAGAATAAGAGTATACACAATCACCATATCCCGTCGATTACACTTTCAGTATCATAATGTAATCATTCGGATATTTTTTCATGAAACTAATTTAATTATCTACATTTAATCTTGTTCAATATCATGTCATACGTGGGTATAGGGTGTACGTGTTTGATTCTTTGAAAGTGTTTGTTTGAATAATATTTACAGAAGAAATTCACACATTTAGTATAGTAAAACATATATAAACCTTAACACTAGTGTTAAAAGATGAAACGTAGGCATCATGTTCTTGTACAACATGTATTTTAGTTCCTATGAAGTGCATAGTTACAGTTTCGTATGTAACTCTTCGTCAGAATAATTTCCAGTATCGAAGTCCAGTCCATTATACACCCTATCCTTTCTTTGCTGAACTGGCCTCATGAAAGCAGTGTTAGTCATGAACGCCATTTGCGAGTTAACCACAGTGTTAAAAAGTTAGCGGCGGTCCTTAGGTGTGTTAACTTAACGTCACGTTAACAACCTGTTTAAAGTTAACAGAATTTTGAACAACAAGATAACCCTCTGTTATTAGTTAACGGTCGGTTAAATGTACTTTACGGCTGGTTAAAAGATAACCGAGTTTTGAACAATCGGGCCCAGGTGATGAAACAGTAAGATTGATTGGTTGGTTTATTGCTTAACGCCGCACTAAGCAGTATTACAACGATATGGCGGCGATATGTAAATAGTCGCGTCTGGACCAGACAATCCAGTGATCAACATCACATGTGTCAACCAAGTCAGCTACTCTGACCACCTGATCCCGTTAGTCGTCTCTTACGACAAACAGGGATTGCTGAAGACAAATTCTAACCCGGATCTGAAAGAGTAAGAATATACTCCGAAACGTCATGTTCCTCATAATAAAGAAGCTGATATCCATAAACTCTCGCCCTTTAAAAGTGAGTGTTAATTAAAATTTGAACATGTTACTAACCCTTGTTCATCAAGCTCAGTGTACAATCATATTTTCAAGTAAATCGTTATCACATATATCAATATTATCAACAGCTAAACGTCAGACTGTCTAAACGATCACAAATTCCAGTATTCATTGCATCTCAGTTGATGGTAATTTTACGAGCATTCAAGAACATTTATTGAAAACCTTTACGATACAGAAGTCAGCGATATACGAGTGTAGGAATCAACAGAACTGAAGTCATGTGTTGCTTGCGAATATGCAATCGCGATAAAACACACTGTGAAACATTGTCATTTTGTTCATCAGCGTTCAGGAATTGTATCATTTTATGCCAGTGAGAGATTGATCTGAAAAATGAAAAAATACATTTCTCCCTACACGCACATACATAGGATTAAGATGTATCATCAGCATATTTTTATACATTCAGCAATTAGTTTTGTTTATTTTCAATGAGGGTTATTGTTCAATAGAGATTATAAGACTGTCTGTTAGAAAACATCAATTATCCAGTTATGATACAGCATACTCCACCCATGCCCCTTTTGGTCAGGTCTCACATTCCACCACGCTCTTCTTATCACTGTTGATATTAACCCCCTCACTTGTCAATCAGACTAGGAGTTGAGGCCATCCTTCGGCCTTTTACTGGTGTCCTCCCACGTAGAGACGTGTGTTACGTGATCAGTGCTGCCTCGTCATTAGGCGATTACATGGTAAGCGGAGATTACAATCAAATAATATTCGACTCGTTTATCTTACAGCTGTCAGGTTTAATCCTCACATGCACCTTGTGTACACGGACGATTGAAAGCAATGGCCGTCACTAATCACGAATTATGTATTTTGACAGAAGAAAAAAGAAACATCTGATGAATATTTGAAAGCGCCCAAAACATCCTAAAGGTTTGTTCGTTTCCTATTTCCACCTGGTTATCATCCACAATTTATTGATATATATCCTCTTTAAAGCACGATTCAGATAAAAAAAAATCCCTCGCGAGTTGTTGTAAAATTTAGCTGCATCAATATTTGCAGCCGGCGTCACTTAAACTTAATGGAACATTTCTGGCACAGGCCTGTCTCTTCAGCAGCAACCAGGTCTTTCAGAAATTGCTCCTCGAAGTATCTTATGGGTTGTAATGTGAGCTTTTAGCAATAGTCCAGCAAAAAAACGACTGATGACACAAGGAGTGGGCTTCACACATTGTACCCATATGGGGATTCGAACCTTGATATTTACGCATGCTATAAAATGCGACTTACGGGGCCTCAGTGGTCAGACTCAATGATTGATGCATGTCACCGCACGCATGTGTCGATTGATGCTCACGATGTCATGACTGCCTGGTCAAGACTGGATGACTTACTGACCATCGTCAAGACTGGATGACTTACTGACCATCGTCAAGACTAGATGACTTACTGACCATCGTCAAGACTGGATGACTTACTGACCATCGTCAAGACTGGATGACTTACAGACCATCGTCAAGACTAGATGACTTACTGACCATCGTCAAGACTGGATGACTTACTGACCATCGTCAAGACTGGATGACTTACTGACCATCGTCAAGACTGGATGACTTACTGACCATCGTCAAGACTGGATGACTTACTGACCATCGTCAAGACTAGATGACTTACTGACCATCGTCAAGACTGGATAACTTACAGACCATCGTCAAGACTGGATGACTTACTGACCATCGTCAAGACTGGATGACTTACAGACCATCGTCAAGACTGGATGACTTACAGACCATCGTCAAGACTGGATGACTTACAGACCATCGTCACGACTGGATGACTTACAGACCATCGTCAAGACTGGATGACTTACAGACCATCGTCAAGACTGGATGACTTACAGACCATCGTCAAGACCGGATGACTTACAGACCATCGTCAAGACTGGACGACTTACAGACCATCGTCAAGACTGGATGACTTACAGACCATCGTCAAGACTGGATGACTTACTGACCATCGTCAAGACTAGATGACTTACTGACCATCGTCAAGACTAGATGACTTACAGACCATCGTCAAGACTGGATGACTTACTGACCATCGTCAAGACTGGATGACTTACTGACCATCGTCAAGACTAGATGACTTACTGACCATCGTCAAGACTGGATAACTTACAGACCATCGTCAAGACTGGATGACTTACAGACCATCGTCAAGACTGGATGACTTACAGACCATCGTCAAGACTGGATGACTTACAGACCATCGTCAAGACTGGATGACTTACAGACCATCGTCACGACTGGATGACTTACAGACCATCGTCAAGACTGGATGACTTACAGACCATCGTCAAGACCGGATGACTTACAGACCATCGTCAAGACCGGAGGACTTACAGACCATCGTCAAGACTGGACGACTTACAGACCATCGTCAAGACTGGACGACTTACAGACCATCGTCAAGGCTGGATGACTTACACACCATCGTTGAGACTGGATGTCTTACAGACCATCGTCAAGACTGGATGACTTACAGACCATCGTCGAGACTGGATGACTTACAGACAATCGTCAAGACTGGATGACTTACAGACCATCGTCAAGACTAGATGACTTACTGACCATCGTCAAAGACTGGATGACTTACAACCCATCGTCTTCAGCTGAAATACCGCATGTTGCAGCATTACACAACAAACATTGAGGGGAAAATACCAGGAACACAAGGCAATCCCTTTGTATTCATTTTCGATTCAAACCTTAACTGAAAATACGCCAATCAATTGTTCTTTGTCATTCTCGCCATACTAACACAAAGCGTAATAAAGTAAGTATAAGTTCTGCCGTATGTAAACATGAGTGTTTACTGAAACTAAACAGGTAAAGGTTTGTTGGTAAATATATTACGTGCTGAATCATATAAACACCACGTTTAAAAGTCTAGGTCGATGTGGAAAGTTTAAGAGATATAGATAATATTTACACGGTTGCCATAACTGTGTCTCTGATGATACAAATAAATACATGAGCCGGTGCGCTCAGTAAACACTGCCAAGACATGATAGTATGTAGGAGAACTAACATAACAACTTAACAAGATGTTTGTGTCCCGCCCTGGACATATTACACGTCAAAGCCAGAGCATCAGTCTCGATTATCCGACAAAAGAGATTCCATTGAGGTAAATTAAAGGTTATGGATAATTGAAATCAATGAATGAGAAGCATATCCGACGAACTCCAAAGCACTGATTGACTCCCAAGAAAGACAACCTACTGTTTCTGAAAGAGTCTATTTTTTGAGAAAAAGTTAACCTCGCATTAAACAAAGTTCAAATAAAGCGTAGAACCAACAACAAATTTAATAGGCTTTACAGCAATGGTGAAATTTGAATCTGGTTGCTAGGAGAAAGTAGGAAGCCTACCACACATATATACACTGTATACACACGGAGTGTGGTAACTTGACGCAGTGACTATATTTAGAATTGGTCTTCAGCAATCCACGTTTGTCGTAAGAGACGACTAGCAGGGTCGGGTGATCAGGCTCGTGCAAATGCTATATCCATAGTCTGTCTCACAAACTCTAGAGAATAACGGAAGTCCAACTCAAGTCTGGAATTATTTGCAAGTCTGGATTGCCTTTGCTCTGGGACCTGTGATTCGAAGATCAGGGTTAGAATTGATCTTCAGTAACCCATGCTTGTCGTAAGAAGCGACTGACGGGGTCGGTTGGCCAGGCACGCTGACTTGTTTGACACATGTCATCGTATCCCATTCACGAAAATCGATGTTCATTATGTTGATCACTGGGTTGTCTGGTCCAGACGCGATTATTTACAGACCGCCGCCAGAAAGCTGGAGCTTTGTTGAGTGCGGCGCTGAACAACAAACAAACAAAACGTCATGCTGCATCGCCCATCCTAGTTCATAAGCATATGCAGTACTTGCTACGCTACTACGGTCAACATATCAATCTTTGTCTAGTTTGATTTGATACAAGTATATTAGATCTTATGTGTATGTGACACAGGTTCTACGCCCTCAGGTCCCCATGGTCCCTAGTATGGTGATCTACCTTCAGTTGTTGGCGATCTATAGCCCGATTTTATATTGTGATGTTTTGAAATGATTTAACATTGTACACTGAACTCAAACTAGTTTTAATCGAATTGTGATATTCTAGTCGTTATACTGTCGTTCATTGGCAGGTTTTTAAATAAGTATACATATGTTTATCCTTAGTACCTCACTTCTTGTCGTCACAATTTGGTTGAAATATTGCCGATGTGACGTTAAATATTAACTCACTCACTCACTCTACGCCCTCAGTTTCACATTCCATTTAGAGTGGTTATATCTACATCAAACGTATCTGCACATGGTGCGGAGCCTCCTCAAAACATGATGCTAATAGATAACTATGACGCCATCCTGTCCTCATGACGTCATAATTACATCCTGTTGTCATGGGCGACGTCTGTCTGTATGACCAACTAGTCAACATTACACATCATGACGACGCCTCCATTGTTCAACTGTAGACGATGAAATCTCTCAGAAACAAGGTCATCTCGACAATCTCCTCACCGCTAAAACACAGGGAGACAATTTGATAGATGGGAATTTTATGAGAAGTAACGATGGGAGTTATTGATTTAAATGGATAAAATTTGACATAATCGTTCAACCAAGCTTTATACACATTGATTATGTGAGAATTCATCAGATTGCCATAATATTTTTGTTAATCGATACTTTGTTTCCTGATCCCATCTGAACGTTATCTCCTGTTCAAAGGAAATCATTTAATTAAATGGGACTGATGCTGCCTCCGGGCCAGTACCTTATTAACTTCTGGCACAAGGCGGTCGTTCTCTTGCATGGAAATCCATTTATTATATGAAACATTCTTTTTTCTTTCTTTTTTTTCCATTTTTATTATTTCAGATAGGTATACAAGACAGGGAGCACACAACATACATACATACATACATACATACAAATACTTGTATAGCGCCAATATCCGTAATCCGCTCAAAGGCGCAAAGGCGCCATGTTAGGGCTGGTTACATATTGGCAACAAAGAGTTACAAATTTTCAAAGTAAGAAAATATAGTTACTAGTATACAAAGTCAGGGAGTGCACGACTCCAGCAGCAAACTTCATGGGATACAGGCATGCTCGAGCTAGTTATACATCAGCAACAAAGATTTACCAATTTCAAAGTGTGGAAAATTTGGTAACATAGGACACATACAAAATCAGGGAGTACACTACTCCAGTTACAAACTCCATGGGTAAGGCACTTGGAGCTGGTTATACTTTTGCAACAACAAGTTACACATTTTCAAAGTGTGAAAGTATAGGTACAAAAGTCGGGGAGTAAATGACTCAAGCGACAAACTCATGGGTTACCTGTATGTTGAGTAATTAATGTTATTATCATTCTTCTTCTTATTATTATTATTATTATTATTATTATAGGATATTTATATGATGATAAAACCTGGTTATCATTGACAACAAAGACAACATGATACATTCTTAATGACTTGATTTGTGTCTTAATAACTTTTTTTTCTTTTTATTGTTGATACAAATTTTGAGTACAATATATGTGTAGCTTTATGAGAGTATACATTGCTGTAATATCAAATATATGTAAATATTGCACATTGAGTTTCAGCGGTTTACAATGATCATTCTGCATCAAATAATGGGAAAAGAGGAAACCATGTTTTGAGAATTTATCAAAAACATTGTTTCTTTTGTCTATAAATTTTTCGACCATGAACGTGTCTTTAAAAAGCTTTATAAAGTTTTCTAAGCTAGGAATTATTTTTTTCAGGATGCAAATATAGATGTGTCTTTTAGCAGAAAGTATTGTATGACAAAGTAGTGGGTTAGAACTTAGAATACCAAACCAAACGTGCAATTTTGTCAATTGCAATTCCTGTATGTTTTGATTGATCCAAATTTGAAGTTCATCCCAAACTTTTTTGTTTCCTCACATTCCCAATATATATGACATATGTTTTCATCTGCTTCATTACAGAAAGTACAAATCAACCAATTTCATCTTTAAAAGTTCTTTTTTGGTATAGACAATTCCATGCAAATATTTAAATTGAAAATCCAAAAGCTTAACATTTTTATATTTTTTCTATATAGATTAAAGATCAAGGGTCATTCAAAGTCAATATCTTTGAAGATATTTTCCCATTTATGGCAGAAATGTGGTAAAACACTATCAGATAGCAATTTATCATAACATTTTCTTGAACATTTAGCTAAAGTCATGAAATCCCTTTGTAAAGAGTTTATATTAAGGTTATTAAGTCAAACCCTGCATTTAACTGTGTTTTTAATCCTCTTTATGAGGATCTATACACTATAAAGTCTTCTCTCGTTCCGCCTCTGGGACTAAGAGTCAAACCTTGCCTTTCTGCTGCTGACATTGTGCTAGAAAACATATCTCCTTCCCGTTTGCTTTCTTCTCCTCCTTGGCAATTGGTTAGACCACACGTTGACCTAACATTAACCACATTTAAAAAAGTCAGAAACTAATGAATTATAGTATAAACAAGAATTTAGTCAATTAAGAAATAAATATAATACATACAAATCCTTATTTAACGATGGGTCCAAGGATGGTGGCGCAGCAGCTTGTGCCACTGTCATTGGCTCCCGTACTATATCTTCTAGATTGCCTGATAACAGCTCTATTTTCACAGCAGAAGCTAACGCACTATTAACAGCCTTAAAATATATCAATAAACACCCTAAATATAAACAATACATAATCTTTTCCGATTCTCTTTCTTGTCTTCAGGCTATCAAAAATCTTTCTTCCAAACATCGACTTTTACTCGAAATTATTGAATTGTACAATGATCTTGCTACTGGCCAATACGACATCGTCTTCTCTTGGTTACCCAGCCACGTGGCATTTCCGGGAACACAATGGCCGATTTTGCTGCCAAGGCAGTACTCAACAAATAATAATAATAATAATAATTAGTCCATTTGTATTGCGTTAAATCCACACCGACAGCATGCTCATAGCGCAGACAAGATAGAATTTAGGAGTCACTTGTAAAACAGAGAGAAAAGTATGTCTTTAGGTTTGCTTTGAAACATGTGACTGTTGGGCTTTTTTCTCAGGTGAGCTGGTAGCTCAGTCCAGTTCATCGCGGCCGCCACTTGAAAGGAACGAAAACCATAGGATTTCAACTTCCAATTTTGAATGTGAAGTAAGTTTTTGCCACTGGAGCGAAGCTGTCTGCATGGAAGATATGGTTTGAACAGTTCTTTGAGATAGGCCGGAGCAGTGCCTAGTATGCACTGGTAGACAAGGTTAAAACTTTAAAGTTCACTCAAGCTCTTATGGGCAACCAGTGTAACTGTTAGAATAGGGGTCATGCTTGAGAATTTTGGTGCTTTGCTCACAATACGTGCCGCAATATTTTCTATGCGTTGCAGACGGTTTAAGAGCTCTTGTGGGATGTTTAAAAGATGTTTACAATAGTCTATTCTGGAAAGAATGAGGGAACGAACAAGGGCAGCTGTAGAACATTCAGTCAGTAGATGGCGTATTTTTCCGATGGTCCGGATATGATGATAACATGACTTGCAGATCTCCGATACTTGTCTTTCCATTGAAAGGTCTGACTGTAAGTATACTCCTAGATCTTTCACAGAAGTTGAGAAGTAAATCTCTGTTTCCCCAATAGTGAGATGGCTGATGTTCACCTTTGACACACGGGCTTTAGGGCCTACAAGCATAGTATCTGTCTTGTCCTCATTTAGTTTAAGCATATTGTCATTCATCCATGACTTTACTGAAGAGCAGCAGTCCTCAAGATTGGTCAATGGTGATGTGTCACTGGCTGGGAGAAAGCTGTCAACCATCTGGGTGTCGTCAGCATATAGATGATGTCGTACCTGGTGATTGCTGATAACCTGCTCCAGCTGCCTGGTATACAGGGTGAAAAGTAACGGTCCCAGCACAGAGCCCTGAGGTAGTCAACTGTGACAGTGGAGGAATGAGACGTCTTGATGACTACTGGCTGTTTTCGGTCAGTCAAACAGGACCGAAACCAGGACAAAACGGTCTCTCCAATTCCAGACTCATCTGATAGCCGCTGTAGCAGTTTCTGGTGATCAACAGTACCAAACGCTGCTGAGAGATCTAGCAGGACTAATACTGCAACTTTGCCGTTATCCACTGCTTGCTGAAGATCATCCAGTACTCTGAGGAGGGCAGTTTCCGTGTTGTGGGCTTTTCGACAGGCTGACTGAAACTTTGCCATTAGATTGTGACACCACTTCTTATTCCATACTCTGATTACAAAGCTAGCATTAGAACTTACATCCGTGATCTGATGCAAAATAAGTGGGACACCCAAGTGGGTATTATTAATAAATTACATGAAATAAAACCCTATATTGGTTACACCTACTTGGGTTGTCAGTACAGATTTGAAGAGGTCATCATACGACGATGTCGTATTGGCAACACAGGATATACTCACGAATACCTATTGAAAGGTGAGGATCCTCCGTTTTGCATCCCTTGTGATGAAAGAATCACGGTCAAGCATGTCTTGCTTGACTGTATTGATTTTTCCATTACAAGGGATAAGTATTTCAATGTCAAAACAGTTAAGGATCCTTTTAATGTTGATTATCATTTAATCATTGAATTTTGAAAGGAAATAGAATTACTAGATAAATTGTGAAATAGATAAATATTGTATTATTGGTAGTTTAGATTAATAACTGCGATTGTTAGTGGCTGTACCCTCAAAGGGGGTTGAAGTATTGTAAAAAAATTGTCCTCCTGAGAGGGTACGTAAGTCCCAAAGCATTCAATGTAAATTTAAATCTACTATTATTTTTAATAAATAATAGAATATATGTTCTTTTAATTTGTGGCTTGGATATCCAAAATTGCTAATGGCTGAAGCGATGTTGTAAATCAAGCTAGGGTCCATGCAGGAAGCAAATGTACTGTAAGTCCCCATGGTCCCTAGTATGGTGATCTACCTTCAGCTGTTGGCAATCTATAGCCCGTCTTTATATTGTATTGTCATCTGTGATATGTTAAACTGTTTTAGATTTAATTACTAGTTTTAATTTCGTCTCTGTGATAATCTAGTTATTTTACTGTCCTTCGTAGACAGGTTTTTATAATTTACTATTACTTACTGTGTATACCAATTAATTGTTCTCGTCACAATATGGCTGAAATATTGCCGATCCGACGATAAATTTTAACTCACTCACTCACTCACTTAGTGTTCTCCCTGGTATAAATCCAGTCTGGTTATCATGTATTAGAGAATTTAAGGTAATTTTCAATCGGTTAGAGATACAGGCACTTATTATTTTATACAGAGCATTTAATAAAGTAATTGGTCAGCAGTTCTTTAATTGGTTTCTGTTTTTATTACCTATTGGAATACAGGTGATAACACCTCTGTTCATGGTAAGAGACATCTTATTTCTCACAGAAACATCTTTAATAAATCTGAAAATCCAAACCTTAAGATCTTTCCAAAAGTATTTAAAGAAATCTATCGAAAATTCATCTATTCCAGGGCTTTTGTTATTCTTCATGCCTTTTATTGCCAGTGATATTTCATTCATGTCAATGTCTCTTTCTAATTTGTCTCGCAGTTGGTCACTCAAGGTTGGAGTTGTCACATTTTTAAAATGAGAATCTGTTTCATATTTCTCATCTGAAGAATAGAGATTTATATAAAATTCCTTAAGTTCATTTAATATTGAATCACTGTCAGTAATTTCATCACCCTTATCAGTAATGATTTTGTTTATTGATTTGCTGACATAATTTCTATTTTCTAATTTGCAGAAATAATTTGTTGGTTTTTCTCCTTCATACCATAAGATTCTGTTTCTGAACTGAATTCCTCTCATTTCTTCTTCTTTAATCTGCTGCAATTCAAATTTTAGTTTTGCAAGTTCTGAAAGTAAGGTTTCATCTATCTTTTGAAAATCTTTTCTAATTGTATCTTCACAATCTTTAATTCTAATTTCTAATTCCTTGGTCTTATCTCTTGTTTTCTTTTTAAGAAAAGATGAAAAAGAAATTGTTTCTCCTCAACTTTCATCAAAATGTTTCCAAAATAGACTATCATTAACCTTGATTTGAAATTCAGAATCATTTATATTTTTCACCTTGCTATCAGAATCTGAGTATTCTTCTATAGTTTCTTTCAGGATTGATCTAACTAGTTCTGCATATTCAGGACGTAAAAGAGAGGAAGTATTAAATTTCCAATAACCCCGCCCTCTTTCCTGATTTATAGTGTTGGAGAAAGTAAAGCTAATTGCTGAATGATCTGTTTTGTATCCAGGTAAAATATCAGAATCAAGTGGTTTGGACCACGTTGCCTTAGATCCGGTGATGGACAGTTATGTAGCGCAGTGTCGGGGAAATCGGCACACTTATCGGTACGTCATGCAGTTGTTTTAATGCTTTTTATGTGTATATCATCATCACAAGGACATTTAAATTGCATTCACAGTAGCATGTAATAGTATTCCAGTTACCATCTTACCAACATTGCATAGTCATGATCACAACGTCATCTGCCTGACATCACATAACCAGTTTCCTATAATTTTGTGCATTGATCATCATATTAAGAATGGGTCAGGAATTAATTGCTTTTTTGACGTTGGGTTCATTTGTGCTTAGATCCAGGACAGCTGACGGTCTGTCTGCCAAGAAGAAACGCCTTGTCCCGCTTTTTGGTCTGCCTGAGCAAAGAACGATTTATGAGCAGCTCCAGCGGAGGACTGCTCCAGAGCTGTCCACCATGGTGACAGAGAAACTGGCCACGTTATCGGTATGTATATTTCGCCAGTTATATTTCTAGTGTTGCATGACTGTTTTTTTACCCTTCTGCATTATGTGACTTTATCATGCTCAGTTCATCAAATATTTCAAGGTTGACAACGCTCTGACACAACGATGGTCGCAGGTTGCAAAAAAGGGCAGTAAACAGGACATCTTACAGTTTTGGCTGCAACTCCAGGAGCTAGAGGGCAATGAGGAACTACTCGGTAATATCCTCTCTACATTTACGTTACAGATTGTCATTACCTTCCTAATAACGGTCATTCTTTTTTGGGAAAAGGTCATTGCCTTTCTTTGGGCATCTGGAAGATAGCGTATCTGCCGTGGGCCAGTTGGGTGTGGACCAGTTGTTTCAAATGGTGTTTCATCAACACCAGCACCTGACTCCTGCCCCGTCCATTTCATCCTTGGTTTTTTTCCCTTCGATCCTATGCAACAACTGGATTGTATTAATTCACATCTTCAGTGATCGGGGCGGTGGGGTCCCAAAGCATTCAATGTAAATTTAAATCTACTATTATTTTTAATAAATAATAGAATATATGTTCTTTTAATTTGTGGCTTGGATATCCAAAATTGCTAATGGCTGAAGCGATGTTGTAAATCAAGCTAGGGTCCATGCAGGAAGCAAATGTACTGTAAGTCCCCATGGTCCCTAGTATGGTGATCTACCTTCAGTTGTTGGCAATCTATAGCCCGTCTTTATATTGTATTGTCATCTGTGATATGTTAAACTGTTTTAGATTTAATTACTAGTTTTAATTTCGTCTCTGTGATAATCTAGTTATTTTACTGTCCTTCGTAGACAGGTTTTTATAATTTACTATTACTTACTGTGTATACCAATTAATTGTTCTCGTCACAATATGGCTGAAATATTGCCGATGTGACGATAAATTTTAACTCACTCACTCACTCACTTAGTGTTCTCCCTGGTATAAATCCAGTCTGGTTATCATGTATTAGAGAATTTAAGGTAATTTTCAATCGGTTAGAGATACAGGCACTTATTATTTTATACAGAGCATTTAATAAAGTAATTGGTCAGCAGTTCTTTAATTGGTTTCTGTTTTTATTACCTATTGGAATACAGGTGATAACACCTCTGTTCATGGTAAGAGACATCTTATTTCTCACAGAAACATCTTCAATAAATCTGAAAATCCAAACCTTAAGATCTTTCCAAAAGTATTTAAAGAAATCTATCGAAAATTCATCTATTCCAGGGCTTTTGTTATTCTTCATGCCTTTTATTGCCAGTGATATTTCATTCATGTCAATGTCTCTTTCTAATTTGTCTCGCAGTTGGTCACTCAAGGTTGGAGTTGTCACATTTTTAAAATGAGAATCTGTTTCATATTTCTCATCTGAAGAATAGAGATTTATATAAAATTCCTTAAGTTCATTTAATATTGAATCACTGTCAGTAATTTCATCACCCCCTATCAGTAATGATTTTGTTTATTGATTTGCTGACATAATTTCTATTTTCTAATTTGCAGAAATAATTTGTTGGTTTTCTCCTTCATACCATAAGATTCTGTTTCTGAACTGAATTCCTCTCATTTCTTCTTCTTTAATCTGCTGCAATTCAAATTTTAGTTTTGCAAGTTCTGAAAGTAAGGTTTCATCTATCTTTTGAAAATCTTTTCTAATTGTATCTTCACAATCTTTAATTCTAATTTCTAATTCCTTGGTCTTATCTCTTGTTTTCTTTTTAAGAAAAGATGAAAAAAGAAATTGTTTCTCCTCCAACTTTCATCAAAAAAATGTTTCCAAAAATAGACTATCATTAACCTTGATTTGAAATTCAGAATCATTTATATTTTTCACCTTGCTATCAGAATCTGAGTATTCTTCTATAGTTTCTTTCAGGATTGATCTAACTAGTTCTGCATATTCAGGACGTAAAAGAGAGGAAGTATTAAATTCCAATAACCCCGCCCTCTTTCCTGATTTATAGTGTTGGAGAAAGTAAAGCTAATTGCTGAATGATCTGTTTTGTATCCAGGTAAAATATCAGAATCAAGTGGTTTGGACCGCGTTGCCTTAGATCCGGTGATGGACAGTTATGTAGCGCAGTGTCGGGGGAAATCGGCACACTTATCGGTACGTCATGCAGTTGTTTTAATGCTTTTATGTGTGTATATCATCATCACAAGGACATTTAAATTGCATTCACAGTAGCATGTAATAGTATTCCAGTTACCATCTTACCAACATTGCATAGTCATGATCACAACGTCATCTGCCTGACATCACATAACCAGTTTCCTATAATTTTGTGCATTGATCATCATATTAAGAATGGGTCAGGAATTAATTGCTTTTTTGACGTTGGGTTCATTTGTGCTTAGATCCAGCACAGCTGACGGTCTGTCTGCCAAGAAGAAACTACTTGTCCCGCTGTTTGGTCTGCCTGAGCAAAGAACGATTTATGAGCAGCTCCAGCGGAGGACTGCTCCAGAGCTGTCCACCATGGTGACAGAGAAACTGGCCACGTTATCGGTATGTATATTTCGCCAGTTATATTTCTAGTGTTGCATGACTGTTTTACCCTTCTGCATTATGTGACTTTATCATGCTCAGTTCATCAAATATTTCAAGGTTGACAACGCTCTGACACAACGATGGTCGCAGGTTGCAAAAAAGGGCAGTAAACAGGACATCTTACAGTTTTGGCTGCAACTCCAGGAGCTAGAGGGCAATGAGGAACTACTCGGTAATATCCTCTCTACATTTACGTTACAGATTGTCATTACCTTCCTAATAACGGTCATTCTTTTGGGAAAAGGTCATTGCCTTTCTTTGGGCATCTGGAAGATAGCGTATCTGTCGTGGGCCAGTTGGGTGTGGACCAGTTGTTTCAAATGGTGTTTCATCAACACCAGCACCTGACTCTGCCCCGTCCATTTCATCCTTGGTTTTTTCCCTTCGATCCTATGCAACAACTGGATTGTATTAATTCACATCTTCAGTGATCGGAGCGGTGGGGTCCCAAAGCATTCAATGTAAATTTAAATCTACTATTATTTTAATAAATAATAGAATATATGTTCTTTAATTTTGTGGCTTGGATATCCAAAATTGCTAATGGCTGAAGCGATGTTGTAAATCAAGCTAGGGTCCATGCAGGAAGCAATGTACTGTAAGTCCCCATGGTCCCTAGTATGGTGATCTACCTTCAGTTGTTGGCAATCTATAGCCCGTCTTTATATTGTATTGTCATCTGTGATATGTTAAACTGTTTTAGATTTAATTACTAGTTTTAATTTCATCTCTGTGATAATCTAGTTATTTTACTGTCCTTCGTAGACAGGTTTTTATAATTTACTATTACTTACTGTGTATACCAATTAATTGTTCTCGTCACAATATGGCTGAAATATTGCCGATGTGACGATAAATTTTAACTCACTCACTCACTCACTTAGTGTTCTCCTGGTATAAATCCAGTCTGGTTATCATGTATTAGAGAATTTAAGGTAATTTTCAATCGGTTAGAGATACAGGCACTTATTATTTTATACAGAGCATTTAATAAAGTAATTGGTCAGCAGTTCTTTAATTGGTTTCTGTTTTATTACCTATTGGAATACAGGTGATAACACCTCTGTTCATGGTAAGAGACATCTTATTTCTCACAGAAACATCTTTAATAAATCTGAAAATCCAAACCTTAAGATCTTTCCAAAAGTATTTAAAGAAATCTATCGAAAATTCATCTATTCCAGGGCTTTTTGTTATTCTTCATGCCTTTTATTGCCAGTGATATTTCATTCATGTCAATGTCTCTTTCTAATTTGTCTCGCAGTTGGTCACTCAAGGTTGGAGTTGTCACATTTTTAAAATGAGAATCTGTTTCATATTTCATCTGAAGAATAGAGATTTATATAAAATTCCTTAAGTTCATTTAATATTGAATCACTGTCAGTAATTTCATCACCCTTATCAGTAATGATTTTGTTTATTGATTTGCTGACATAATTTCTATTTTCTAATTTGCAGAAATAATTTGTTGGTTTTCTCCTTCATACCATAAGATTCTGTTTCTGAACTGAATTCCTCTCATTTCTTCTTCTTTAATCTGCTGCAATTCAAATTTTAGTTTTGCAAGTTCTGAAAGTAAGGTTTCATCTATCTTTTGAAAATCTTTTCTAATTGTATCTTCACAATCTTTAATTCTAATTTCTAATTCCTTGGTCTTATCTCTTGTTTTCTTTTAAGAAAAGATGAAAAAAGAAATTGTTTCTCCTCCAACTTTCATCAAAAATGTTTCCAAAAATAGACTATCATTAACCTTGATTTGAAATTCAGAATCATTTATATTTTTCACCTTGCTATCAGAATCTGAGTATTCTTCTATAGTTTCTTTCAGGATTGATCTAACTAGTTCTGCATATTCAGGACGTAAAAGAGAGGAAGTATTAAATTTCCAATAACCCCGCCCTCTTTCCTGATTTATAGTGTTGGAGAAAGTAAAGCTAATTGCTGAATGATCTGTTTTGTATCCAGGTAAAATATCAGAATCAAGTGGTTTGGACCACGTTGCCTTAGATCCGTGATGGACAGTTATGTAGCGCATGTCGGGAAATCGGCACACTTATCGGTACGTCATGCAGTTGTTTTAATGCTTTTTATGTGTATATCATCATCACAAGGACATTTAAATTGCATTCACAGTAGCATGTAATAGTATTCCAGTTACCATCTTACCAACATTGCATAGTCATGATCACAACGTCATCTGCCTGACATCACATAACCAGTTTCCTATAATTTTGTGCATTGATCATCATATTAAGAATGGGTCAGGAATTAATTGCTTTTTTGACGTTGGGTTCATTTGTGCTTAGATCCAGCACAGCTGACGGTCTGTCTGCCAAGAAGAAACTACTTGTCCCGCTGTTTGGTCTGCCTGAGCAAAGAACGATTTATGAGCAGCTCCAGCGGAGGACTGCTCCAGAGCTGTCCACCATGGTGACAGAGAAACTGGCCACGTTATCGGTATGTATATTTCGCCAGTTATATTTCTAGTGTTGCATGACTGTTTTACCCTTCTGCATTATGTGACTTTATCATGCTCAGTTCATCAAATATTTCAAGGTTGACAACGCTCTGACACAACGATGGTCGCAGGTTGCAAAAAAGGGCAGTAAACAGGACATCTTACAGTTTTGGCTGCAACTCCAGGAGCTAGAGGGCAATGAGGAACTACTCGGTAATATCCTCTCTACATTTACGTTACAGATTGTCATTACCTTCCTAATAACGGTCATTCTTTTTTGGGAAAAGGTCATTGCCTTTCTTTGGGCATCTGGAAGATAGCGTATCTGTCGTGGGCCAGTTGGGTGTGGACCAGTTGTTTCAAATGGTGTTTCATCAACACCAGCACCTGACTCCTGCCCCGTCCATTTCATCCTTGGTTTTTTTCCCTTCGATCCTATGCAACAACTGGATTGTATTAATTCACATCTTCAGTGATCGGAGCGGTGGGGTCCCAAAGCATTCAATGTAAATTTAAATCTACTATTATTTTTAATAAATAATAGAATATATGTTCTTTTAATTTGTGGCTTGAAAATATCCAAAATTGCTAATGGCTGAAGCGATGTTGTAAATCAAGCTAGGGTCCATGCAGGAATCAAATGTACTGTTAGTCCCCATGGTCCCTAGTATGGTGATCTACCTTCAGTTGTTGGCAATCTATAGCCCGTCTTTATATTGTATTGTCATCTGTGATATGTTAAACTGTTTTAGATTTAATTACTAGTTTTAATTTCGTCTCTGTGATAATCTAGTTATTTTACTGTCCTTCGTAGACAGGTTTTTATAATTTACTATTACTTACTGTGTATACCAATTAATTGTTCTCGTCACAATATGGCTGAAATATTGCCGATGTGACGATAAATTTTAACTCACTCACTCACTCACTTAGTGTTCTCCTGGTATAAATCCAGTCTGGTTATCATGTATTAGAGAATTTAAGGTAATTTTCAATCGGTTAGAGATACAGGCACTTATTATTTTATACAGAGCATTTAATAAAGTAATTGGTCAGCAGTTCTTTAATTGGTTTCTGTTTTATTACCTATTGGAATACAGGTGATAACACCTCTGTTCATGGTAAGAGACATCTTATTTCTCACAGAAACATCTTTAATAAATCTGAAAATCCAAACCTTAAGATCTTTCCAAAAGTATTTAAAGAAATCTATCGAAAATTCATCTATTCCAGGGCTTTTGTTATTCTTCATGCCTTTTATTGCCAGTGATATTTCATTCATGTCAATGTCTCTTTCTAATTTGTCTCGCAGTTGGTCACTCAAGGTTGGAGTTGTCACATTTTTTAAATGAGAATCTGTTTCATATTTCTCATCTGAAGAATAGAGATTTATATAAAATTCCTTAAGTTCATTTAATATTGAATCACTGTCAGTAATTTCATCACCCTTATCAGTAATGATTTTGTTTTATTGATTTGCTGACATAATTTCTATTTTCTAATTTGCAGAAATAATTTGTTGGTTTTTCTCCTTCATACCATAAGATTCTGTTTCTGAACTGAATTCCTCTCTCATTTCTTCTTCTTTAATCTGCTGCAATTCAAATTTTAGTTTTGCAAGTTCTGAAAGTAAGGTTTCATCTATCTTTTGAAAATCTTTTCTAATTGTATCTTCACAATCTTTAATTCTAATTTCTAATTCCTTGGTCTTATCTCTTGTTTTCTTTTTAAGAAAAGATGAAAAAGAAATTGTTTCTCCTCCAACTTTCATCAAAAATGTTTCCAAAAATAGACTATCATTAACCTTGATTTGAAATTCAGAATCATTTATATTTTTCACCTTGCTATCAGAATCTGAGTATTCTTCTATAGTTTCTTTCAGGATTGATCTAACTAGTTCTGCATATTCAGGACGTAAAAGAGAGGAAGTATTAAATTTCCAATAACCCCGCCCTCTTTCCTGATTTATAGTGTTGGAGAAAGTAAAGCTAATTGCTGAATGATCTGTTTTGTATCCAGGTAAAATATCAGAATCAAGTGGTTTGGACCGCGTTGCCTTAGATCCGGTGATGGACAGTTATGTAGCGCAGTGTCGGGGAAATCGGCACACTTATCGGTACGTCATGCAGTTGTTTTAATGCTTTTTATGTGTATATCATCATCACAAGGACATTTAAATTGCATTCACAGTAGCATGTAATAGTATTCCAGTTACCATCTTACCAACATTGCATAGTCATGATCACAACGTCATCTGCCTGACATCACATAACCAGTTTCCTATAATTTTGTGCATTGATCATCATATTAAGAATGGGTCAGGAATTAATTGCTTTTTTGACGTTGGGTTCATTTGTGCTTAGATCCAGCACAGCTGACGGTCTGTCTGCCAAGAAGAAACTACTTGTCCCGCTGTTTGGTCTGCCTGAGCAAAGAACGATTTATGAGCAGCTCCAGCGGAGGACTGCTCCAGAGCTGTCCACCATGGTGACAGAGAAACTGGCCACGTTATCGGTATGTATATTTCGCCAGTTATATTTCTAGTGTTGCATGACTGTTTTACCCTTCTGCATTATGTGACTTTATCATGCTCAGTTCATCAAATATTTCAAGGTTGACAACGCTCTGACACAACGATGGTCGCAGGTTGCAAAAAAGGGCAGTAAACAGGACATCTTACAGTTTTGGCTGCAACTCCAGGAGCTAGAGGGCAATGAGGAACTACTCGGTAATATCCTCTCTACATTTACGTTACAGATTGTCATTACCTTCCTAATAACGGTCATTCTTTTTTGGGAAAAGGTCATTGCCTTTCTTTGGGCATCTGGAAGATAGCGTATCTGTCGTGGGCCAGTTGGGTGTGGACCAGTTGTTTCAAATGGTGTTTCATCAACACCAGCACCTGACTCCTGCCCCGTCCATTTCATCCTTGGTTTTTTTCCCTTCGATCCTATGCAACAACTGGATTGTATTAATTCACATCTTCAGTGATCGGAGCGGTGGGGTCCCAAAGCATTCAATGTAAATTTAAATCTACTATTATTTTTAATAAATAATAGAATATATGTTCTTTTAATTTGTGGCTTGAAAATATCCAAAATTGCTAATAGCTGAAGCGATGTTGTAAATCAAGCTAGGGTCCATGCAGGAATCAAATGTACTGTTAGTCCCCATGGTCCCTAGTATGGTGATCTACCTTCAGTTGTTGGCAATCTATAGCCCGTCTTTATATTGTATTGTCATCTGTGATATGTTAAACTGTTTTAGATTTAATTACTAGTTTTAATTTCGTCTCTGTGATAATCTAGTTATTTTACTGTCCTTCGTAGACAGGTTTTTATAATTTACTATTACTTACTGTGTATACCAATTAATTGTTCTCGTCACAATATGGCTGAAATATTGCCGATGTGACGATAAATTTTAACTCACTCACTCACTCACTTAGTGTTCTCCCTGGTATAAATCCAGTCTGGTTATCATGTATTAGAGAATTTAAGGTAATTTTCAATCGGTTAGAGATACAGGCACTTATTATTTTATACAGAGCATTTAATAAAGTAATTGGTCAGCAGTTCTTTAATTGGTTTCTGTTTTTATTACCTATTGGAATACAGGTGATAACACCTCTGTTCATGGTAAGAGACATCTTATTTCTCACAGAAACATCTTTAATAAATCTGAAAATCCAAACCTTAAGATCTTTCCAAAAGTATTTAAAGAAATCTATCGAAAATTCATCTATTCCAGGGCTTTTGTTATTCTTCATGCTTTTTTATTGCCAGTGATATTTCATTCATGTCAATGTCTCTTTCTAATTTGTCTCGCAGTTGGTCACTCAAGGTTGAGTTGTCACATTTTTAAAATGAGAATCTGTTTCATATTTCTCATCTGAAGAATAGAGATTTATATAAAATTCCTTAAGTTCATTTAATATTGAATCACTGTCAGTAATTTCATCACCCTTATCAGTAATGATTTTGTTTATTGATTTGCTGACATAATTTCTATTTTCTAATTTGCAGAAATAATTTGTTGGTTTTTCTCCTTCATACCATAAGATTCTGTTTCTGAACTGAATTCCTCTCATTTCTTCTTCTTTAATCTGCTGCAATTCAAATTTTAGTTTTGCAAGTTCTGAAAGTAAGGTTTCATCTATCTTTTGAAAATCTTTTCTAATTGTATCTTCACAATCTTTAATTCTAATTTCTAATTCCTTGGTCTTATCTCTTGTTTTCTTTTTAGAAAAGATGAAAAAGAAATTGTTTTTCCTCCAACTTTCATCAAAAATGTTTCCAAAAATAGACTATCATTAACCTTGATTTGAAATTCAGAATCATTTATATTTTTCACCTTGCTATCAGAATCTGAGTATTCTTCTATAGTTTCTTTCAGGATTGATCTAACTAGTTCTGCATATTCAGGACGTAAAAGTAAGGAAGTATTAAATTTCCAATAACCCCGCCCTCTTCCCTGATTTATAGTGTTGGAGAAAGTAAAGCTAATTGCTGAATGATCTGTTTTGTATCCAGGTAAAATATCAGAATCAGGTGCAAGATTGAATAAATCTTGTGATATTAAAAAGAAATCCAGTCTTGCTTGTTGTCTAGGGTTTTTTTCAGGGTCTTGGGTTGGATATAAATATAGTATTATCTCACCATTTGGGGCGTTGTGGTATAGAGGTTGCGCGTTCGGACGTGTGACATGGCGATTCAGAGGAAGTTATTTTTTTCAATATTTTTATCCACATGACATTGAGACTATAATTCAACAAGAGACAAACACATACATATTTTGTACAATATTTTTTTACTGATGATTTCTATGTTAAACACTTATTGGATGATTGTTGTGATCTGGACAGTAGAAAGAGGTGTATTTAAGATGAATGCCTAGGCTTGTCAAATGTACCCAGTATTCACAGTTGCCGTTCTGGTTTTGGTATCCTATCCAGTTCTTGTGGATATCTCTGTCATGATCAGCCTTGCTGTCATATATGATGCTGCACAGACGACAGTCATCTCTGTCCATAGTTGTGGTTTTGGTGTGGCTTCGTTTCCTTGTTGTCATGTGAAAAGTGCCACTGGTCTCCTTATTTTCAAGTCAAAGATGTTTATTGTACAAAAGGCCTCCGGCCCATATACATTGGAGTTATACATATACATTATACATATGGTGCAATAAGTAGTTGATGGTTGTGCTAGTGCAGGTGCTGGGCTGAGTTGCAGAACTGGTGCTTGGAGTGTTACTGGTGCTAGTGCTTGTGTTGGTAATGTAATGTGGGTTAGCAGTGGCGCTGGTACTAGTTATCGTCTCATTACTAGACATTGGGGGGTGAACAGTTAGAGTAGATGTCAGTGTGACGGTTGCTGTAACTTGGGTTTTAGTAAGAGTCGGACATTTGGTAGTAGAGGCAGTTTGAGTGGGTGGCATTAGATTTTGAGGTAGCGGTGGCATGGTTAGTGTTTTCGGTTTTGTTGTCATAGCTTCCTGCAAGTAAATAACCGAGAGTTATGTGGTGTATCAATCACACTCATTTTGGATAACATTGTACATATGCAATTGAGAAATGTTTAAATAATCGTGTTGTCCTAATCATTTGATACTGCATTGTCCTATACATATGTGATGTTTCTGTATATCGTTGGCATTTGTCATACATACTGGATGATAATTTCCGGTGCAGAACTCCAATGGGGCATTTCCATCCGGTGTTTCGAATTTCACATTCGCCCTCACTCCCGTCTGGATGTAGATTTCCTGCAACTGGTTATTAATTAGGAGATCTAATGTTCATCATCTGCAACATGATTTGTACATGTATTCTTTACAGATCAGAAGCAAGGTACTGCAACACTTTTCTTTAGTGAGCGACGATGTGTTTAGCACCACTGATGACTCGTCTTTAGAGGCCGAAATCGCTGGTTTCCGGCATTGGATACGCCAAAGTGGCTACTTGTCATCACCAGATACCATGAACGCACTAACTGGTTTGGACCACGTTGCCTTAGATCCGGTGATGGACAGTTGCGTAGCGCACTGTCGGGGAAATCGGCACACTTATCTGTACGTCATGCAGTTGTTATTTTCATGTTTTTTAATGTGTATATCATCATCACAAGGACATTTAAATTGCATTCACAGTAGCATGTAATAGTATTCCAGTTACCATCTTACCAACAGTGCATAGTCATGATTACAACGTCATCTGCCTGACATCACGTAACTAGTTTCCTATTATTTTGTGTATTGATCATCATATTAAGAATGGGTCAGGAATTAATTGCTTTTTTGACGTTGGGTTCATTTGTGCTTAGATCCAGCACAGCTGACGGTCTGTCTGCCAAGAAGAAACTACTTGTCCCGCTGTTTGGTCTGCCTGAGCAAAGAACGATTTATGAGCAGCTCCAGCGGAGGACTGCTCCAGAGCTGTCCACCATGGTGACAGAGACACTGGCCACGTTATCGGTATGTATATTTCACCAGTTATTTCTAGTGTTGCATGACTGTTTTATCCTTCTGCATTATTGACTTTATCATTCTCAGTTCATCAAATATTTCAAGGTTGACAACGCTCTGACACAACGATGGTCGCAGGTTGCAAAAAAGGGCAGTAAACAGGACATCTTACAGTTTTGGCTGCAACTCCAGGAGCTAGAGGGCAATGAGGAACTACTCGGTAATATCCTCTCTACATTTACGTTACAGATTGTCATTACCTTCCTAATAACGGTCATTCTTTTTTGGGAAAAGGTCTTAGCCTTTCTTTGGGCATCTGGACCCTTATTTTCGAAACGTTCGTAGCCCTAAGAAGTCTTAACTTTGATCGTAGCCAATGTGTAAAGAATGGGTTTAAGAAGTTCGTAGGGCTACGAACGTTTCGAGAATAGCTAGCCTGGAAGATAGCGTATCTGTCGCGGGCCAGTTGGGTGTGGACCAGTTGTTTCAAATGGTGTTTCATCAACACCAGCACCTGACTCCTGCCCCGTCCATTTCATCCTTGGTTTTTTGTCCCTTGGATTGTCAACTGGATTATATTAATTCACATCTTCAGTGATCGGGGCGGTGGGGTAGCCCAGTGGTTAAAGCGTTCGCTCGTCACGCCGATTACCCCGGTTCGATTACCCACATGGGTACAATGTGTGAAGCCCATTTCTGGTGTCCCCCGCCGTGATATTGCTGGACTATTGTTACAAGCGGCGTAACACCATACTCCAAATTTCTTATTTTTTTTCTAACACAAATGCTATTTCCACACCCTTTGACACCAGATTGACGACATTTGTGTTCAAGTTTGTGAGCATTATGAAAGGTGCTTTATGGTCAATTTGGGCTTCCGTAGATTCTACTGACATCGAGGGTTGACTCATCATTACGTCCCTTTGCGGAGGTTTGTGTGCGCATCAAGTACAACTTCCGGGTTGTGTGCAGAGGGGAGGCATCGTTTCACTAGGTGAGTGACATTAATGTACATAAAAGCATTTAATATGAATGTTGACGGGCATTAATGTGCAAAATGGCGAGGCAGGTCATATTTGTTTCGGAACAGTCGACCAAAGTGCGGTAAATTCCCAGTTTCTGTTGATAACTCGGTGTTCAAGTGAACGCACGTGGTGCAAAATGTCAACATACCATTGCTCGCGAGCGAGCAAAACGCACGTTTTTATCCCCAAAGTGGGCTAGTTCCATCCCTATTTTTTAAGGGATAATCAGCGGAATGACCCATTATCCTTGTTTCTAGGGGTGTCCTGAACCTATCAAAGTCACATGTGGGAATACCACTCACTGATTGTAAACATCCGGTTTCTGAAGGCCTGCAGTGAATATTTTTCTAAAAATAGACGAACACGTGTGTATGTTGGTAAACAAGGCTTCCGCGAAGAAAAAGCTGTTAATGTTATCTAAACTGTCATGTAACATATGAAGTCCTGAGGTAGCTTGGCCGTTAATCCAACGTGGCTTATGGACAACACACGTGCAATGTATCACAATACAAACTTATCATGAATTAAATTAAAATGTCAGAATGAGGAATGCTGATGAATGACATACTGTTCAACACAGCCAAAATCTATCGTGTCATTCACAGTCACGATACAGTCACCTCACATGTGGTCCTGAATCACCGCTAACTGATTGTCAACATCCGGTTTCTGAAGTGTCTGCAGTGAATATTGTCTAAAAATAGACAAACACGTGGATGTGTGTTGGTAAACACGGCTTCAGCGAAATATAGCTGGTCTTGTTATCTAAACTGTCATATACCTCATATGAAGTTGTGAAATAGACTGTCCGTCGATCCCACATGGATATCGATCTCAACAAATATCGAAAACAAATATCAAGTATATTAACTGAAAATATAGGTAGTGATATGACACATCACTCATCAGATGTCTGCGTTTCTTTACACTGACACCGTGCAAGTTCTAAGGTTTGTCCTCGTGTCCGATCGTCCTCCAACGGTCTTGGGGGTTATTTCTTACTTGTAGGGTAACCTCTATCCCACGTTCGAGAATCTTGGTTTGCAACTTGTGAGAGTGTCGTAGCTCAAAAGCTCTGTTCGCGAGACGTCCTCTTAGTTTCTTCAACGGTACAGGGAGATCCGTTCTGATGCTTATTTTCTTCCCCTTCAATTGTGCCCATCCCTTGAATGCAGCATCAAGAACAGTTTGTCGGCCACCTGCTCTCACAAACTTGACCACGATTGGTTTGGGCCCTGAAGTTTGTCGGGTCAGTACTGTTGCGGGGCAGGCTGTGAACGTTGACGAATAACATGTCCTCTATGTTAGAAACTCCTAGTGAGAAAAACAATTCCTTCACCCCGTCCGTAGGTCTTTATCATCTTGTATTCCATACACTAAGAGATTGCTTTTTCGAGAATACATTTCCTGGGTAAGCAGGTATTTTTCAAAGGCAGCTTTCATTTCGGCCATCTCACCTTTAAGTTTCTCAATGTCTTCAGTGTTACTCTCGATTTGTTCTGCGTTATAATTAACAGAGGAGAGAATATCTGAAGTTTTCTTGTGGAGGTCTGTTATTTTGCTATTCATTAAGTCAATTCTGCTCACTATTTGTGATGTTTGCTCTCTCAACGAGTCCGCAATGAAAGCGTAAAGCTCGGCCTTACCCGGGTTGGTCACCATTGCGGACATCTTGGTCTGTATGGCCGGCGAGTTCGGTGGCCTCTCGCAGCCAGACCGGGCTCTTGTCTGCACGCCGTCTTCAGCATGTGGAGGTTCAGGTTTTGCTGTAGTGTCAGCAAGCTGTCTACCCTTAGAATTTTTCTTGGAAGACAATATTTCTATTCAGTTTACTGGGATTTGGGGAGAGCTACAAATAAGCGACTCACCATGAACGCAGCGCCAAGTGTTTCTTAATAACTTTGTAAACATAATTAACAATAACTGAAATATATGAAATGTAATACAAACTAGGCCTAAAAGGCAATCCTGCGACGTGCTTCAACTCATCTGTTTACTCGTATTCCAGTCCTCGTCAAGGCGTATGAGGGGCGTTGTGGTAGATCAGTGGTTAAAGTGTGTGTTGGTCACGTCGAACGTTCGGGTTCTATTCCCCAAACGGGCAAGTGACAATGTAGGAATGTCGCTAAATGTTTTGTGGCTTAAAACGGAATCACTCGACCACTTAAGATGGTAGGGTGGTTTAGCAGATAAAATCTACACTGGTCACAAAGGGAACTTGGGTTCGATTCCACTTTACAACTATTCACTCATAATCTGGAAGAAATACTAAAGATATACCCCCTCATGTGCCATCTGTTCACACTTAACTTCCAGTAAATCAGGGGGTAGAGCAGATACGCATGAATGAATGAGTGAGTGAGTTGAGTTTGACTCGGCTGTGAGCTGTGTGTCAGTTCTTCCCCGGCGTGTCATCTAGATGCGGGGGTAACCTGAAGTAAAGGAGGTCGTAGACAATAAGCACTTTATTGAAAGAAACATCACGGTTATAATCAAGGCAAACTTTGGATTGGAACTAGCAAAATGCCTCTACCCGGCGTAACGGGCTCAAGTCGAGGGATGTGAATTTTAACTGAACACCCTCCCTCTCCCTCTCTCCCTCCCTCTCCATCTCCCTCTCTCGGGCGGAGGGTAGCCTAGTTGTTAAAGTGCCCTCTCCTCACGGCGAAGTTCCGGGTTCGATTCCTCACATGGGTACATCCCCCGATGTCACATTGCTGCAATATTGCTTAAAATCGGCGTAATCCCTCTTCCAGTCATCCTAGTCCGTACGTTATCTTGTTATTCCACAGCTTCATCATGCGGCCTTTAAGGGAATACACTCTGGCCCTCCTTAATCGATTTACTTGACTACAAATCTGAGATGAGTGGAGGGATGTTAGTAGATATTACATAACAGGAGAGAGTGTGCAATGACGTCACGATGGCTATATATGTGCCGGTGGATATGTGAAGGATATGTGGAGGATATAGAGATATGAGCCGTTAAAAGGTTTGAAAACCTCTGTAACATCTGCTATTGAAAGGGAAGACAGTGAAGCATCTTGCCACTGTGATCGTTTATGACAATCTGCAACTGGAAGTAGACAAGAGCGTAATCTATCACGTGGATAGCTGTTTGCCTCTCGAGTTTACATTACCAGTGTCCATGTACATGACGTCCTTCCCTACGCTATTTTGTGTCCTGAATCCGTGTGCCCAGTTATAAGTGATGTTTCTCGGTAATTACAATCTATTTCATGATCTATCAACTAACAGCTGAGGTGCATGAAATCGCCAAGACAGCATGAAGTAGGCAATCGTCTCTGGCTTCGCATACTTTGAAACAGGTTTGACGGAGCTAGATGTTTCCGTTCAGTGCAGATGTTTCAGTAATTCTCTGAAGAAGCCTGCATCTAATACTTTCCTATAATAGATGTCAGAGAAAGCTGTGCACTTTATTGCCGCGTTGCACTTGAGAGAACAGATCACAGCCAAATAATCAGCTAGGAGTGTTGTTTTCACAGGATACCCTGATACAAGCAATATGTTTTTCAAAGGTGGAATTTAGATAGTGTAAAGTTTTAGTGGGCCATAAATATATTTCTGCAATGGTCCCCGTTATATACTGTATATAGAATGTGCTTTCAAAAGTGGGTGTGCCATCAAGTGCTTGCTATACTCTGTATCAATATTTGACAAACAGTGTATGATCAACACGGATTATGAGCAACTGGGTGAGTGAGTGAGTATGGTTTCATCACTATTCCAGCAATATCAAGGCGGGGACCGCCAGAAATGGGTTTCACACACTGTACCCATATTGGGGAATCGAACCCGCGTCTAAGGGGTGACGAGCGAACGCTTTAACTACTGGGCTACCTGTGTTCCTTAAGTTTAAGAATGCCACTAAGGGGAAGAAGCAACCGATGAATACCCCAACAACTGTTCAGCAACCTCAAGACACTCACCAATCGTGATCGCCACACTGGCGTCTTGACAGATGCATAACACTTAACGAGAGCATGTATTCGACACGTAAATCCCCCTGAAGCTGGTAAACCTGCAAGTGTAATGTAACCGTTTTTTATTAGCACACCACTTATCCGGTTCCGGTTCCGGTTGAGTATTGCAAACACAAAGCTTGGAACAAATGTCACTGTATCCGGTATAAAGACGAGTAACATTTGATTTGGGAAGAAAAAGAGGTTGATGCGATAAATCGAGGAATGTGTTTTGTTCAAGAAACCTCATTAATCATTCAACAAGGTAATACAATTCTACGACAAATCTCCCTTCTGATACTCAAATTACTTTCATTCATTCTTACTGCACCAAGCTTGTGGATGGCTAATGGCTAATACACTAGCTCATTAAATATTACTTGTGTTTGGACATATACAAGCCCTATACCTCTTCCTCCCAGTTCCCCAGAATCCTACATGTATGCCCGCCTCGTGGCTACAGTTTGATCATTTGATATACAATGTTTGATCAACTCAGGGAACTAACCATGCATGAAAGAGTCAGATTCAGCCTCCCTCTTGAAGAAGAGTGAGTGAGTGAGTTTGGTTTTACGCCGCTTTTAGCAATATTCTAGCAATATCACGGCGGGGAACACCAGAAATGGGCTTAACACATTGTACCCATGTGAGGAATCGAACCCGGGTCTTCGGCGTGACGAGCGAACGCCTTAACCACTAGGCTACCCCACCGCCCCTCTTGAAGAAGATATAATAAATGTCCCAGCACGTCATGATTTTGATTGTCTCTTCCAACACCCAGGTTACACTGACATTTCGATTTTTGTAAAGAAAATTACTTTCTATTATACAGCAAGGATTAAAGTTTCTTGCGTTCTTTTAATATAACTAATGACTGCTAGACCTGTTCAATAAATATACCTCGTGGCTATATGATTATTGTGACTAAGCATTGATGAACGTGTGCATGGAACCTTATTGCAAGTATTTCATTGATTGGTTTTTAACAACACGAAGCAATAGTCCAGGGTTCTGATGGGCGTCTGTAAATGATCGAGCCTCGAACAGATAATCTCATTGCTGAGAAGTGGCTTTAGGGCAATGTTCAGGTTCAGGTTAAGCTACTCATAAGAAGTTAAGGACCATCGCATGTTTTCACATCACTATAATTAATGACATGATCCTTTACTTCTTTGAATAGTATTTCAGCTTCAAACATAGACATTTACGATCACACAACGAACAGGATAGCACGGGTATGGTACACACAACGCAATTCTAGATTCGTAATATAGATCGTTGGACTTGAACATGCCTAATGAAACTAAAACGTCACCCTGAGTGAAAAAAACGGTCTCGATAAGCTGTAGTAACAGATTCCATTGAGCGAAAAGGCTGCACAGCAAATTGTCGCATCTGGGACAATTGCGCCATCGTGCTCTCTGAGTGACCAGTAGCGGGCGTGAAACTGCAGCGTGTGATCTGGTTAATTAAAATAAGCCAGAATCATCAAGGTAGCTTACTCATAGTGATTGTTGTTTGCACACAGTGAGTAAGGAAATCTGATTTCACCATATATCGTGGTATCTATCAAGTTCTGCGTTATAACGATGTTATCGTAAACATGTACTTCAGTTGGACTATGTTTACACGTTCGATACAATAGATTCTCTTAAAATCATTCATTAACGGAGCTGTGAATGAAATGTAATATCCAGTAATCTAACAAAATTGATGTCCTTCCCCTCGTCCGTGTGTTTCTAAAGTATAAAATCACGCGACGTGGCCCCCATGGTTACCAGAGTAAACACAACTAAGCCCGCACGTGATATACGTGACGTCGGGTCGCAAATAGCACGTGCCACACGCCGAGTTCAAACCCCGACACTGACTGGGGACATCAGGCTTAGTGGATGTGCACTCAAGACAATCAACTCCTGCAATGGGCCACATGGCTGTGAGCAAGGTCACCACGTGGGGAACTCCCTTTTGGTGGGTTATAAAACAGATTGATGGAAGACAATCCGTCCGAATCCTGACTTTATTGACTCCCCTCTGTTCACTGTGTATATACTCTGAACTGAGATATACAGCACACACAAGTCGTAGTAGTGTACATTGCAGTTTAAACACGACCCATGTCTGTGAATGTCAGAATAGGATTTATCGCCGCTGAACACTAACACAGCCTAGCGGTAACAAGTAAACCGTTCCACTAAGCGGTCGTATCTCTGAGGCGTTCCTAACCCCTGTACTTGATCACAGACTCAGAACTTCCGTGGCGCTTCGATCACCTCGAACTGATCGTCAGGACCGACCTCATCACTTTGGCGATCCCAACTCTCAGATTTAAAACATTAGGAGATTTTCTCAGGCGATTTGAAGATATACCTTTGCTGTGATTGTAAAATACAATATACCGTCTACTTGCTGTTAGCCTTAGGTAAAGAAAAAAATGTATCTTTGTGTATGTCCAGTGTTTATAATGCACACGAAGGATTGAAACGCGAATATAACTCGATGAAAAGGGAATCCTTGTTATTATAACTTAAGGTGATGTGAAATAATTTGAAGGCATCGATAGTTAAACATAATTTAGTGTAAATGAAATAGTAATGGTAGGGTGAGAAGGCGAGAGTTTTCAATAGTTTCAGCAGCAAAAGCAGCAAATTCAAACAGCAGGAGCAATCAATATTGATCGAACTCGTCAATAACAGTGAAGACATCACATTTCCCGGCACATGTAATATTGGCGTCCACCGTATTCAAACTCACTGAAGCACTGAGACAACCCACACAGCTTCTCGACACATGAGTCAAAGTACAGTTCTTGTTGACAGAATTAGAGCCATTGCTCTCTTTGATCATTTAAAAGACTATTTTTAAATACCACATAGAAAGATATAATGGCTTGAAACCAACAAATTTGGAAAGATCATGAACAAGGACAAGGAAATCAACCCCAAAATATTGTTAATTTATCGAGAAAATGATATATTAAATACACAACTACATCTAATTTAGATTGTTTCAGTTCGTTTCTAATTTAAGTTTATTCTAGCACAGAAATTAGTTGCGCTAGATCAGGCAGCGTTACGCCTGTCTGACTGCTGAAGCTATGTTATGGCGACTTGGCTGTAATTCTATCGTATGAAGCTGTATTGATCAGTGTTTTGTGATTAAAATCTTTATTGTATCATCGTTGCTTATGCATGCTGTTATGTTAGAACACTGTTTAAGGACGAGGAAGACGAGTTGTAAGAGTGTGGTGCTGGGTGGTGGGATGGGAAAGTCTTTGTACAATTATATACAGTGTACTCTGTCAATACCGGCATCAGTCGGGACCAAATAAAAATGCCGGTTTTGACAGAGTGCCGGTTTAGCTAGGTTCGCCTATGATAAGTTCGCTGTACATGTTGTCTTTCAGTGGCATTTAGAAGTTGTACATTGATGTCCAAGATATTTTTTATGGATTAAACTTCTTTTTAAATTTCTCTCACAACGTTTCGAGACCATTCCAGGTCCCTTCATCAGGTGAACTGTCAGTTAGGACTATGACGTCGTCACTATGACGTCATTACTGAGTGATATAGAAAGATATAATGGCTTCAAACCAACAAATTTGGAAAGGTCATATCAAGCATGCCGCCATTTCAACCGCTAGGACGACAAGAATTAGGTCAAGGGAGATAACTCTAATTAACATGAAGAGCGGTAACTTAAGGCCGTTGGCTTGCCGCTAAAATAAGGAACTAACATCATTAAAAACTATTTTAATAATAAAATATTACTTTAATTCCAATCTCATTCCGTGAAAACTGTGAAATAATAACTACACCGAAGTGATGGGAATATTTAATGCAACAAGTGTAATTACACGTTCTTATTCCCTGCCAACATGCGGTGGCTCAGAGAAATAAGAAAAAACTCCCAGCCCAGAAGAGATTGGACTAAAGTAATAAACATGAAGTGAAGTAGATACAAAGACATTAAAAAAAAAAAAAACCTTCTCAATAAGTATCTAACAACTGGGGAGAGATGTTCCAAACTTTTGTAAAGCTTCTAATTTTGTTACTGATTGAATGTTAATGTATCTCAAGTAAGCTGGGCTTTTCCAAAAGCCTATGTCTTGAATTATCTCTCCCGGCATCTCCTGCTTGAATGCCCAGCTTGCTCCACCCCTTCGAAATGAATGTCCAGTGATTCGCATCGAAGGGTCGGTCTCGTGCAGTATGTGATTAACAGTCTCTAAAAACACACTCTCTTTCAATGCCTCACGTTGATTGTTACACAACAAAGGTCCCGCTCCATCATCAAGACCATGTAGCTGTAGTAGGTTGACCATAGCTGACACGGGGTCTAATGGATGGGATTCAATCGCCGGCAGTATTACCTGCAGACGCTTCTCACGAAATTGTAATGTCTTAGACCAGCATAGAGTCACGCACATACCCCCCCTCTATTGTTGATACATCACACAGTCTTATGTCTCTATCCACACTAAACACAGTTCTGCATAAGAAATTACCCGGTCGGAGCATACCGTAAAATCCCAGCAGACAACCCATGAATATTGATGCCCCAAGCAGAGTGTCCAGTTTCAATCTTGAACGGACTGAGAGCAGCATCTCTGGTGTCACGGGTACAGCCCCTGCTTGTGAATCTCCAAGTTCACGTCTGGCGCCTCGCAAGGCTTGTCTAATTTGCCAACTATCTTTGACGGGGTCATTGTAGCCATGCCAGAGATGAACATTTGTGACTATACACAAATATTGGCGAACACTTGCATATTTGAAACATTTCACATCAACAAGATACACAATATACTGCAACAAATGAGCTTCCAACACGGGAACTGGTTCTATCTGTAGTAATCTACAGAAGTCTAGAAAACACTTGAGTTGACTGGAGTACGTTTTTGACGTTGTCTGTGCCCATCCGTTCATAAGTAGTCTATTAGCCGACGCCTTCAGCATGGTCTGCAGACTTTCCCCACCTAGAAGTGAGGAATTTACTTGACATGTGACACAACAATAAGTCCCTGGAAAAATACATCATCTGCATACTTGGTATTAATTTATATAATTCAGATAGTTTACCGTTTGTAGTCAAACGGGAAATACAGTCAGCTAGCACATTTTGTGAGCCTGGTAGGTACTGAGCTTGAAGAGAAAAATTATATGTAGCTTGCAACCACACAAGATATCTCAAGTAACTCATCATAAATTGAGATCTAGATGTTTTCTTATTAATAATAGACTTGGCTGTGATATTGTCTGTTTTCACCACAATCTTCTTATTCTGCCATGCTGATGACCACCTTTGAGCAGACAAAAGAATTATCATGGCCTCTTTGACATTAATATGTTCTGATTCCATAACAGGCATGTCAAGTCTAACTGACAGTTCACCTGATGAAGGGACCTGGAATGGTCTCGAAACGTTGTGAGAGAAATTTAAAAAGAAGTTTAATCCATAAAAAATATCTTGGATATATACATGTTACCAAGTAAGGGTGTGTGTCACGCAATGTGTCACGTGATTTGGTTGTTGACAATGTGAATGTTGATACTGGAGATTTTGCTGTTAATGATAGCTCATATGTAGACTGTAGTTGTCATCAAATGATATTTTATGCGTCGCTCTAATGCTGGAAAGTAATATTGAGAATCAAACAGGGTATATAACTTTATTCGGTTTTAAGATCTGACCTCAATACCCGTTAAACATGAAATACAAGTAGAATAAGATTTCAAGGAAATATTTACTTTTCATGAGCTGCTTTGTGCTCTTGAACAAGTTCATGATACTACTACAGAAGTTGCTATCACACATTATCAGCTCCTGCACACTTACCAGAATCATGTTTAGAAACTCTTTTATATATATTATGACATTTGGACGTCGGGGAAATGTTCTTCTTAATGGCGTGATACTATAATTGTCCAAGTACCTACACCTGGACGTGATCATACCGATCCTTCACATTAAGGACCAATTTCACTTTCAAGCTACATTGGCAAAACGCATGATCAATAATCGATTAGTTTGGTACTTGCAAACCAACAATCTGCTTACTGTTATACAACGTGGTTTCCGTAAAAACAGTAGTACAAATGATCATAAATTGCGTACAGAACCATTGTCAGAAGAGTCGTAAATAATAACAAACAACATACAGTGTCGTTATTTTCGATTTAGAAAAAGCATACGACACTGCATGGAAATAGGGGATTTTAAAAGATTTACACGATTATGAGGCCGTTTGTCTCAATTCATATCCAATTTTGTAAATGACAGGCATTTTCAAATTAAATGATTCAAATGATGGATCGCTGTGGCAAAAACTTTCATACCTTTGAAAGGCAACTGCAATTATGTTAGAATAAATTTAACAAATTTCGTTTACAAAATGGATTCAAATTTTCAAAATCAAAAACTAATTGTAGCCATTATAAACCTCACAAGGAGACGGAATTAATATTAGATGGCACTCCTATTAAAATTGTAAAAGGGGCCAAGTTTTTGGGCTATAGTTTCAGGCAATCAAAAATCTGTCTTGCAAATATCAAATTTTACTTGAAATTGTTGAATTATTATATCTTCTTATGTTTTTGTTGGTCACCCAGCCACACGTGAAGCATCGGTAACACAATGGCTGATGCTAAAGCAACATAAATCTGTGACACTACTTCTCATCACATGAACTAATTATAAACTCGTGATTAGATCTTACACCCGTGATCTAATGCAAAGGAAGTGGGACACCCAAGTGGGTATAAATATATTACACAACATTAAACCAACTATCGATTAAACCTGCTTGTATTGTCTGTGCTGATTTGAGTAGGTCATCACACGACGATATCGTATCGGCAACTCTAGATATACCCACGAATACCTGTTGAAAGGTTGGGTTTCTCCATTCTGTATCCCTTTCAGGATGAAAGAATCACGGTCAAGCATGTCCTGCTTGACCGTGTACAATTTTAGGATAACTATTTCAAAGTTTGATTAAAAATAGATACTATTTATGTTGTTATACCTCATTTTAATTGTTGGGATATTGAAATAATTCATACATGTTGTCATTATGTAGATAGGTAATTAGTCATATTGGCAGTGTACAATGTAATTTAGATGGTCAGGGGCTACATCTTGAAGGGGGTTGAAGTGTAAAATTATTGAGAGGATATGTAAGACCACATCTTTCAAAGTATTTTATTCCTACCACAATTTTAGTGTCACTACATGTTTCCCACAACTGCCAGCAGCTAGACAGATGGGGTACATACAAACGTATGGTAGGTCGCTAAGGTGTCTTGACAGGTGATCTACAGCCCCTTTCTATGCTGTATTGTCATGTATGGTGATATATGTTTCATAGTTACATTCTAGTTTTAAACATCTGTAATACACCGGTTATTTTACTGTCTTTTGAATGTACATCGTACCTGTAGATTCAGTGTGAGGCAGTGGTGTGCTATATTTAGAGTTACTAGATTAAGACAGAAAGATCTGGAAAGTACTGGAGAGTGCCGGTCCCAGGCTGTACTACTGCAGAGAGTATTGCTAGCATCTTATTATTGAGTCCATAAGGGGCTTTAGCTATTGCTTCTAATCCCAGATGACATCTCAAGATACCAAAAGATGTATGTGATGATCAAAATACCCTTTCTAGGCCGTTTTTGCAAGTCGGAATACTTTTCCTGTGAGGTGAATATTACCGTCACTGTCTTTATTGCTTTAATCACTGTCTTGTATCATATTATCTTTGATCACTACCTTTATATTCATGTGTGAACTTAGTTAACTTTAGAATACAGTTGTTTCATTACATCACGTGGCTTTGTAACCGCCTCCGTGGTGTAGTGGTTAGAGAGTCTGCCCGGAGAGCGGAAGGTCGCGGGTTCGATCCCCGACCGCATCATACCAAAAGACGTTAAAATATGGTATTCGTTGGTCCCTGCCTGGCGCTCGGCATTAATGGGTACAACAAGGACTGGTCGGCTTGGAGTCAGTATAATGTGTCTGAGTGGAGTATTCATGCTTCACTGCGGCATGGTATCTCAGTGGGCTAGCACTATAAAACCAGCTTCAGTCTGGGCTAGTACAAGAAGCCGCACATAGACATACACACGCATGCACGTCGTCATATGAGCGAAATATTCTGAAGCACGATGATAAACCCAATTTCACCTCACCTCACCTCACGTGGCTTTGTTGTGAGCTGGTTTCACATCCAGTTCTTTAACGCACTGATTTCCAGTTAACCTAAAAGAATCAGGACGTAACAGTGTAATATCTTTGATCTAATTCCCAAACACGATGTAACGTTTGTTGAAGGCATCAAAATAGAAGCATCTCACAATTTATTCAATAACAGAAAGACATTAACACCAAATGCCTGAGCACTGACCGCTTTGGAACCTCATGTGGCCATATGCTAGCAAAGTAAATGTTTTGATGAAATTGCATTTTTCATATTACGATCTGCTACAATTTCAGTGATATTGAATACCCACATGGATTCGTATTTGTCAGAAGAGCTTTCAGGAAGAAAGATATGAAAACATATTACGAACACTTTACGTTCAAGCAACCTCATTTCGTAAAGTCTGTGACGCCATTGCAGCCTGGATGTTAATAATATCCTGTGATGGGGTGTTTTCATTCCATTGTGAGCAAGCATAAAGTTTACATCGTGACCTCATAGGTCAGAGACACTTTCGTCAGTTGATTAGGTTCCATTGAACGTCTGAGTATAACGTGGCGCTTAGATGTGTGATACATCAGTTATATTCATTGCATAATATAGATCAAGGAAAGCAACCTACTCGTCCTAACACGATGAGATACCAAAACAAGAATGGATAAGACATTTGGTACGGTTTCTTGATTGCCAAAACGGTTACTCAACGCCTTCCACAGACTGGTTAAACAATCACAAATGAGTAAATATCACGAGATACAGGTCAAAGGTTACCAGTGTTCAACATGAGCAATGATTCTTTCATTACACACAAACTATTTTTAATTTAATGATGTCTACACAAAAGTAGTTACATTATAACTACACTACTAAATGCCATATAAACACAGAATTAATAATGCATATAAATGCTTTCAACGGTCATAAACCAATATTCGGAAAGCAAAATTACACTTGCGTTTCTGAGTAGTGATTCTATCATAACACACCACCTATTTATAATGTGGTGTTGTCTATTCAAGAGTACCTCTGTATTCAAAAACTACTAAATGCCATCTAAACACGGAATTATAAATACATATAAAAACACTCAACGGTCATTAATCAATATTCGGAAAACAAAATGACACTTGTGGTTGTGTTGCAGGAGTTGCACAACTTGATTGTCTGGCTCTGCTCGACTACTTTGACAAGCCCCAGTTGCAACACCAGTTTCAGTGATATATAATTGTATTGATCAAGTAATTGATTTAGAAACATTAACCATCGATTACTGATGATCGAAATGGGAAGAAATAGACAAATAACAAACTCATTGTGATGTTCTAGTCGTTGAACTGTTAGCCAGAGTTCGACTGAAGGTATTAGTGGTTAAAAACAAAATTAAGATTGAGTTAATCGACGGGTTCAAGATTATTGCACTGACACATCGACATATATGTGTGCACGTGTGTGCGCGCGTGTGTGCGTACATGCATCTCTGTGTGTGAATGTATGAAACATGTAGTACTACCTAAACATGGGTTTGTAATGTTTGCTGAAAAATGATTTTGTAGAGGTTAGTTTGTTGTTTGTGTATACAATCTCAGTAAGCAGGTAATTGCACACGTGACATTGTGGTTATACCCTTCCATGGAAACTGGTTCATGTTTACAGACCTATTCACCTCATCGAATCTTTGTTTGATACAAACTCTGGGTGGGTGTGTTATGTCTGCATAACGTCTTGATGCGAAACCCGTTTTGTTCTTTGGCGGACTGATTCTGTCCTCAAATGTTGACTCGATTGGGCTTATGTGCCGTTTGTCACACAAATTACAGTTTCCACTTCGCATTATAGGACACATTCGATGTTGGGAGATGAAAACCTTATAAAGTTTATTATGTAGTCATCTCTGCACATTGGACTCGACTTTTCATCATTGTATTTGTACCCACAGTTCCAGACGTTTAAAATGCCTTGTGTGGACTGGGTAGCTGTACTTTAACGTCGCATCAACAGTGTTCTATTCGTCCAGAGGCGACAACTTGTGTACACGTTCCTGTGAGGTGAGGTGAGGTGAATTGGGTATAACGTCGTACTTGAGAATATTTCGCTCATATGACGACGTGCATGCGCGTGTATGTGTATGTGCGGCTGCTTGTACTAGCCCAGACTGAAGCTGGTTTTATAGTGCTAGCTCACTGAGATACCATGCCGCAGTGAAGCATGAATACCCCACTCAGACACATTATACTGACCAGTCCTTGTTGTACCCAGTAATGCTGAGCGCCAGGCAGGGACCAACAAGTACCATATTTTAACGTCTTTTGGTATCGAACCCGTCGGGGATCGAACCCACGACCATCCGCACTCCGGGCGGATGCTCTAACCACTACACCACGGAGGCGGTCACGTTTCTGTGTAATTAGGGTGATATAAAACTATTAGAAACAATATTGTCATAGCATTATTTGGGTTTGTAGACATTCCTTTGTTGCTTGTCGTCAACATGCAAGAGCCTAACTTCCGTCTGTGCACGGCTTAAAGTCCATGGCCTGCTAGAAGCCTGAGGTCGTTGTTTCGAATCCGTGGTGTTTGTCTCGGATTGTTTACATTATGCCTGGAATCCAGAAACTGAGAGCCCTGATCATTTATGTCTTTCCTCTTTCGTTACAAGCAGAGTCCACTGTGGGCATCTGACAGTATCATTATACAGAACGTCAATGCAAAAGTATTCCAAGTCTTGGCTATCCTCAAAAACAAATTCCGTTTAATGTGAATGGAAAGATAGCTGTGAAATTTGATCTAATTTTGAGAACTTGCCCCTGAAGTAAAATAGTCTAGAGGACGAATATCACTAGGGGACGAATATCATCCATTTTATGATAAACTTACAAGGAAATACATCCTGAAAACCTAACTGCCAATATGTTTAACTTTAGGAAAGTCCTTTTAAGAAACAGTACACATAGCTTGAAAATGTTAAGTCTTTATTTTTTCAATGGTTATAAGAAACTATGCAGACTACTAACTGAACAGTTAACTAAAGTCTAGTTTGATGTATGTTTATATACACTAAACGCCAAAAGAAACGTTATGAATTTCATGTACACAAGTGAGAATGAAACTTTCTGCCACACCGGTAAGCACCAGTACTAAACACATGCAGAACCAAGCCAATTGTTCACCTATACACAAAAACAAGTTGTCATAAAAGTATAAAAACAATTACATTGTACATCAGACGTTAATTTAGACAATGAAGTGTCAAATTTGGAAACGTCCTCCACGAAACTTTGTTAAGTAACATATCTTCTGCTTTGGGCTATATCAGTAGTAACGAACAAACTGATGTCGGAATAATATACTAGTATTGTTGAGTTACATACAGATCCGAACCCACACTTCTCTGAGTTATGCACCTAATAGCCAGCACACAAAGTCAGCAACCTACCACATTCTCAGCGAACAGCCTTTTCATACCCTTGTGCTATACAGGTCGTCCCAATTCACCGTACTTCCTTTTTTAACACTTCCCATGCGTGAGTTCCTGGTTGCTTATTCTACCATTGTGTGCAATGTCAGTTTGTGAAGTAAATTGTTTAGTGGACAGTAAACTTTGCACTGTGATGATTAAATTGAGCAGAACTGCATGCTGAGAGCTTTAAGTTACTTTCCATGTTAACAGTTCCGAGTTCACATGAGATTTATAAAGGAAAAACTACCAGTGATGTCTGTTTCATAGCAAGTCTGTTTTATAAAAAGTAAGTAAACAGTTCATTGCCTGGACATTTCTTGTATTATGTTTCACACCGACCTGTGAATTCCTTCTCATGTTTTACGGATGTAACCCTCAATGGGCTGTCATGTATATCGGCTGTTGTGGGTAATGGTGGAGCCGTGGCTGTAGGGGACGTTCCAGACGTTGTCTCTGAAACATATGATTTGGATAGAAATAAGTGTTATGAGAGTGTGTTGTTTTGTTGTTATTTGTAATATCACATTGATTAAGTGATAGTTATCATGGGTCACAATGTTTAAAATGTTGAGTGTGGGTTTTGGCTCGCATCTCGCCTCGTGTATGTTCAATGGCAATAGTATTTGTAGCGGCACGCCTTTTTTGTTACGCCTCAGAGTTGCCTCCCTTGGCTGGCTTGTTTATCTTGTTGACATCCGGCTTTCGTCATGCCGTGGCATTTTGCATAACGTTCTGAGAGAATAATGATGGAGCCTAGCTTTGCTAGAATGCTCGAGAACTGTGTAAGAGCTATATAAAGGCTGGTTGTTGAGTTGTGAGACGGGACTTTTCACATGACTGTATGTATATACATCTGTCTGCCATCATCAAGTTGTTCAACGTTTCAAGACCGACCGTGCTTGTCTACTCATCTGCTGTCATTGAAAACAACCTTCAGTCAGTATATCCGTTCTCATGTGATGTGAATGACGAATTGCTTGTTTTTTAATATGGTGCTATGCCATTTTCTGTTATAATAATGTAATGACTGTGTATGTTTTTTTAAAAAAACCTCATTTGGACTTTATACTTAAAATTTGTATGAATGCAAACTTGATCTCGCCACTTTAAGGCTGGAATATTGCCGATGTGACGTAAAGCCCAACTCAACTCCACTATGCATGTGACAACGCATGTATGCCATCCAAAAAAAGAAACGCATAGGCGTTTTGTATTTTAAGAAATGTCTTAATTACCTATTGTGTTCAAACAATCCTCAAAATACGTAACACAAATGCTGATGACGTGATTTTACACAAATGCACAAGTAAAAAAATCGACTTTACCTGAAAATGTTGATTTGAATAAGATTTCTTACAAGGATTAAAAAGGCATCGCCACAACGGAACAGAAATCACCTTCCAGATGAAATTGTGCAGCAAGGAGCATGCACTGTTTGGCTATAAAAGTCCAGATTATTTTCGGAAATCGGCATTCGTTTTGAAGGAGTTTCAAGGTCAAATTACTACGCCACGTCTTGACGCTGCGACACTGAACATCGCCATTGAAAGAATGCACGCTGGAGATTACCAATCTTCTATTGCCAGGCGTCTGAATGTTAGTCAGAGCACGATATCACAGCTTGCAGTTCGTTACAACCAAACAGGCATAACAAATGACCGTCCCCGTTCAGGCAGACCTAGAGTCACCACTGCAGCCCAAGATCGGTACATCCGGGTATTATATTTACGTGAGCGTACTGCCACGGGTGAGAGCACAGAAGCCAGGGTGCCAGGGCTTCGGAGGATATCCGGTCAAACTGTACGGAACAGACTGAGAGAGATTGGACTTAGTGCCAGGAGACCCGACGTCGGGACCGTGCTACGTCGTCACCATCGCGCTCAACGTCTCCGTTATCAAAAATTATCCACTTGGTTGTATAGGAATTTCCTTCTTCTAAACTGATGCAAAAGACTCATGTACTGAAGTCTAATTGTTGACGAGTTATACATGTTTGAAAATACAACATTGTCGCAACAGATTTCTGGGTTAAGCGTTTCTATTTTTTAATAGTATATTCACTGAGAAGATACATTGTTGGAAGTGGGAAGAAATATCAGCCACTGCTCTTCAAATTAATGTTCATTCGTGTAACAATAGGGTTAGATTAATCAATGCAGAAACAATATATTATTCAACCACGGAACACAGAGTCACTGCACATTGCCTCAACCCTTTATCTTGTGATGAGCCTTGGTAGGTTGTAATTCACGTTCACAGACACCATGGGAGTGTTTGATCTACAGTGAACCCTCATCAACTTCAGATAAACTGTAAAGAGATTTGCACGAAATCTGTGACCCATGCTGTATACAAAATGGCACAATCAGAATAGATGGTGTTTATCTTAATTTGACGGATGTACACTGTGGAAAAGGAATGGATATTTGTTAATTAACATGTAAAGATCTAACCTTTCCTTGAAGACGATTGTCAAATAAATATTTGACGCACGAGACACTTGTCACAACATTTATCTCCAGAGTTTGGCAGTGTCAAACATCCGTGGACTGCACGGAGCTGTAATCGCCACACCAGAACTCGCGGTATGGTAATAAACATGTGATTTATCTCGACAAACCCGTTAACGGAGGACCAGAAGGGAGTTTAAGCAGGGATATTAGAACACATTGTTAGGAGTGACTGACTACCTTATCTGGTATTTATGTTATCTACAGTAACGGGGCTCATGAGCCGAAAACAGGTGCGTTCTAAACCCACTTCTGGGTCATGATGGCTCAGGTTACACAAACAGATTTGCTCTTTTCTGTAATAATCTTAACCTATAGGAATTTAGGGTATTTACAATCATACAATCATTACACCTCGCCCATTCTGTCAGAATTGCTACGCCAATCACTGATGGAAGTGTCTAACATGAAAGCGTCCCACATGTTCCATTCACCGAAAAATAATTTGATAAAATGTTTGATCGACACAGGGATCTAACCATGCATGGATGAGTCAGGTTCAGCCTCCTACGTGAATGTGAGATAAATAAGTGTCCCACCATTTCATGTTCTGGATTCCTCTTACAACAATCAGGTAACACTGACACTTCTATTTATGTGAACACAAATACTTTCTACAATGCTACAAGCATGAAAGTGTCCTGTGTTGTGTATAGATAGCTATTGACTGGTACACGTGACTGTTAGTCATAATCAATATATATGCCTGGTGGGCTTGTAACCGTATTGCTAAGTGCTGGATTGATTGTGTTTTTACGAAACACAGCAATGCGCAAGCTTTATGATGACCGTCTGTAAATAATGAAATCTGAAACATATAATCTCATTACTGTGAAATGGCTTTGGGCAACTGTACAGGTTGAGTATTAGGTACTCATCTGAACTTCGGGACTGCCAAATCTTTTCATATTAGTCACTTCAATCTGACATTATCCTTTACTTTCAAAGACATTTACGACTTCGGTTACACTACGTACAGAGAATCACTGGCATGGCACCTAACGGACCAAGAATACTGGATTCGAACCATAGACCATTGGACTTGAGCATGTCAAATGAAATATAAAATGTCAACGCCAGTTTATAAACAGTCTCGATTACCAGTATCGATTTACTGCGTGTGTGTGTGTGCGTGCGTGTATATGTGTTTGTGTGTTCGCGTGCGTGTGTGCGAGCGAAAATGGAAAGATTTACTGGGAATACACCTTAGTAAGCATACAACGAAAGAAAGCTCTGTGAGTTGGATAGCATGCCATGGTCGAACGACAACGTTCAAGATTCCAAGACCTCAATGACATTTTTCGTAATGTTTAATGGCAGAAATGTGGAAGACATTCTAATTCTACACAATATTGAAACAAATGATGTCTGATACATGTTCAGTAGTTTGACTAGTAGACTTGGCATTCTGTCTGTGGAATACACCGGTTTGGCAGGATTTGCTCGACCTTACCTTTTCGTGAACACCCGATGTCATTACTTCTTTTTGGTTTTGAATAAACCCATGCTTGTGATAGAGTCGGAATCATACAAGGGACTTTCTGTTTTTGACCCTTTTACTTTCACCAAAATCACAAAGTAATAAAACATGGATTTAGGATTTTCTACCTTATCAAGTCTGCACTTTATAATGTAACTGAAATATTGCCAAAAATACAAACATATTCACTCACTAACTCACTCACTCACTCACTCACTCACTCACTCACTCACTTACTACTTCAATAGTTTCAGCAGCCGCAGTAGCAACAAAACCAAACAGCAACCAATATTGATCGAAGTCCTTAATAACAGTGAAGACATCACCTTTCCCAGGACATGCAAAGAAGACGCTGTCTGTATTCGAGCTCAGTGAAGCGTTGAGTCAACTCACACAGCTTCTTGACAAAGTTAAATTTTTATTGTCAGAATTGGAGCACCCATGATTGCATAGAAACATTCAATATCTAAAATTACCTTTTTCACTCTTTGATCATTGAAAAGACCATTTCTGAATACCGCACAGAAAGATTTAATGGCTTTGAACAGACAAAACTGGAAAATACATGAACAATCAATAGAAGGAAATCACCCTAGAAGTGTTGTTAATTACTTCCAGAAACTAATATAGATTGTTTCAATTCGTTTCCAATTTAGCATTTATTCCAAACAGAAATTAGTCTTGCTCGATGAGGCAGCTTTACGCCTGTCTGCCTGCTGCGGGCATATTATGACGCCTTAGCTGTAGTTCTGCTGTATTCAGATGTATTGAGCAGGATTTTGGGATAAAGTCTTTAACATGTCATCGTTGCTTTTGCATGATGTGATGTCAATACACTACTGTGTGAGAACTAGGGTAGGGAACGGGAGAGGGATGGAGTGTTGTTAATTACTTCCAGAAACTAATATAGATTGTTCGTTTCCAATTTAGCGTTTATTCCAAACAGAGAGTAGTCGTGCTAAATGAGGCGGCTTTACGCCTGTCTGGCTGCTGAAGGCATATTTTGACGTGATGGCTGTAATTCTATCATAAACAGCTGCATTGGTTAGATGCAGGTGTCTTTAAGGTTGATTAGGTGTCTGTATTAACATCGTCGTTGCTTATACATGATGTGATGTTAAACACTACTGTGTGAGGACGAGGGGTGGTTATGGTGGAGGGAGAGACTTGTGCTGGGTGGTGGGATGCGGCTGGTGAGTCATTATACTCCTATAAACATGTTAACAAGGAAGAGTGAGTTTATTATCCAGGGTGCCACATTATTTCGTTGTTAATAATGAGAGAGTTTGTACTGGTAAAGATAGCTCCAGTGTGGACTGCAATTGTCACCAAATCCTGGAAAGTAATGCTGATAGTCAAACAAGGAATATAAGTGACAGTAGCGTATTCTGTTAAAGATCCGACCTCAATACTCGTCGAACAAGTCTGACCGAGGCGGTTAGCCTAGTGGTGATGGCGTTCACTCGTCACGCCGAAGACCTGCGTTCAATTCTCCACATGGGTACAATGTGTGACCGATGGGATTGTTTCGATAAGTGAGATAAAGTCTAGTGTTCAAAGATTCTTTCAGAGATATTGGTTTCGCAGGTCAAGTCGTGAATAGATAATTTATAAAGTGTGTGAGTGAGCGAGTTCAGTTTTAGCAGCTACCAATGACGACTGCATCGACGGGGATAACATCGACACTCCAACTTTTTCCAAATTACTTGCAATAATAATACCATTGAAATAGCGTTCACTTTCCTGCTGAACTCTAATTTCGTGCTCTACGTAAATGAATGAAAAAATGTGTTAGTAATCACACGACACACCTGATGTTCTGTGAAATAAGACAATAAATGTTCCAAGATCTCGAGTGAGTGAGTATGGTTTTACGCTGCTCTTAGCAATATTCCAGCAATATCACGACGGGGGTAACGAGAAATGGGCTTCACACATTTTGCCTATGTGGGGAATCAAACCTGGGTCTTCAGCAAGACGAGCGCCCCTTTAAATTACGTCAAACTGGAAGCTCTGTCACAAGGAACGACAAGAAAATGGATCTGACAAATTTCTGAAGATGTAAATTACTATGTCCTATTCTGCCGTTACTATAGATTAAGGTCACAATACGGAAACCACGCAACAATAAAAGCATAGATCTTATTATTGCTCATTTTTTCAATTAAATCCAGAGAGAACATGTCATTATTTTTGGTTTGTGTTTTGTTGTTTCCTGTCTCACAACGTTCCCAGCAGTATTCCAGCTTTTTGCTGATGGTCTGTAATTATTCGAATGTGGACACCATGACCAACAATTGTTATGAGAGTGTGCTTTTTGTAATTTGTAATTTGTAATATCACATTGATTAAGTGATAATTATTATGGGTCGCAATGTTTAAAGTTTTGAGTGTAGGTTTTGGCTCGCATCTCGCATCATATATGTTCAATGGCAATAGTATTTGTAGCGGTACACCTTTTTGTTAGCGCCTCAGAGTTGCCTCACTTGGCAAGTTGTTGACTCGTCATGCCGTTTGTTCCACCGATTTCGTGAACATTCTGAGTGGATAATGATGCTGCCTAACTTTGCTAGAATGCTCGAGAACTGTTTATAAGAGCTCAATGAAGGCCGGTTGTTGTGTTGCACACACGGACTTATTACATGACTGGAGTTATACACATCTGTCTGCCGTCATCGAGCTGTTACTTCTGTCTACCTCGTCAAGTCTGTCTGTCAACATTTCAAGACCGTGCTTGACTATTCAACTACTGTCAGTTGTAAACAACCTTCATTCAGAATATCTGCTCTCACTGTAAATGTCAAGACTCCGGTGAGTTAGTATTTGCATTGTACTAGATATCTGTATTGTCATTCATTGTAGCTTGCTCAATGTTTGTTCAATATATTATTGAATATTTTAGACTTGTCTGTGTTATATTTTGCTGGTTCAAAGGGGAGTCTTAACCCTTTTGTCAGGGCATTGTATTAACCGTACCACAATGCACAACATGCACACATGCATCAACTCGATCAGCTTGGCCACTTGATCCCGTCAGTCGTCCCTTTCGACCAGCACTGATGCTGAGGAAGGAAACTATGATTCAGTTAAGCTATGTACGGGTAGCTACAAAAACACAGATGCACTAAATATGTCATAAAAGTCTGAAAAAGGAATAAATATATAGTTCAAGTGAAATCACTTTCCCTTTTTAAAGCTTACTTAACTCTTCCACGGTCTTGCAAAACCATCGTATATAAGTAAATATCACGAGATACAGGTCAAAGGTCACTCCTGCTCCACAGTGATTCTATCATCGCACACGAAATATTGATAATTTGATAATGTCGACACTAAAGTACTTACATTATGACTAAAATATTAAATACCTTATAAACACGGATTAATCCGACATAAAAATATATTAAACGGTCATAAACCAATACTTGGAAAGGAAAGGAAAGTAAACTGACACCTTTGGTTATGTTGTCTGAGTCCCATAACCTGATTGTCTGAATCTGCTGGACTATCAAGCCTAAGTGGTAACACAAGTCTCAGTAGTATATAATTGTATTGATCAAATAAATTAGGAATCAAAAACATCAACTAAAGATTACTGATGATTAGAGCGAGAAGCAAAAAACATTAAATCAAACTACATACTCAAGGTCAATGTGATGTTCGGGTCATGGAACTTTTATTCTTTAAATATAGAATGTCCGTACCCAGTTTTCACTATCCTCTGAAACAAAATCCGTGTCGTGTGAAGGGGAAAATAGCATTGAACAAAATATCATTTAATACGTGAATGTAAGATTATTGAACTTACTCAGAGATGAGTGTGTGCGTGTGCGTGTGCGCGCGCGCTCGTGTGTGTATGTATGCATGGACATTGGTTCAGATTATTTATTTATGTCTTTGTTAACATGCCAACATGACGTCTTGATATGTTGTTTGGTGTGTTATGTTGAATAGGCATCGGATAGACTTATAGGCTGTTGTCCCAGTGAAGGTGATGCATGTCCAACAAAAGCCAACGTTCACATTATGTAACAGATTAACTGTAGCGATTTTCAATTGTAAAATATAATAGCATATTATATATTTGGAACTAGACAAAAAACTCTGTTAACACTACGTATTTAAAATGGGGGGTTTATGCACACTTGTATGCTTTAACATGTACCTTGTGTGGAGTGACTGATCTGTAATTCAACGTCACATCGTATTTACAAAGGGACAATAGCTTGCGCTGGAACGTAACGCTGTAACGTTCTGTTAGAATAATTATGATGTTTTAAAAGTTTTACATTTTCACAGCATAGTATGGGTTGGTAGAGAATCATTTTGATGCCTGAGCGACTTTTAGTGAAACTTAAGAGCTGACGATCTGTCACTTACGTTGGCGTGTTCCACCGCTTCCGTCAGGGAGTTGATGACTTCCTAGTTCCTGTATTGTTTCATTGTACAATGTCAGTTTCTAAAGTAACTTGTTAAATTCAAAGTAAACATTCCACTGTGATTGTTAAATTGAGCTGAACAGCATGCTGAGAGCTTAAGTTACTTTCCATGTTAACAGCTCCGAGTTCACACAAATCCACATTCATAAAGGAAATGTACCAGGGATGTCTGTTTCATGGCAAGACTAATTTATAAAACTGCATGTAACTAAACAGTTCATTGCCAGAACATTTCTGTTATATTTTTTCACACCGACCTGTAAATTCCTTCTCATGTATAACGGATGTAACCTGGATTTACACGCCATGGGGTGTCGTGTACGTCGGCTGATGTGGCTAATGGTGGAGCTGGGGCTGTAGAGGACGTTCCAGGCTAACGCTTAGTCTCTGAAAAACATAAGAGAAGAACTCCTTCAACTGAAAAGGAGTTCTAGCCAAGCTAAAAAATTCCAGGCTTCATCTAGGGCTTTTGCATTACAGTAAGGGCTGGGTGGAACTGATGGAACATTATGGTTCCGGGCCTGTGAGAGGGACTAGGGACACCTCTTAACCATCACTGACACAGTCAGTGTTACTGTTAAATCCTGACGTTCTCCAATCGGCAATATGAAGCCTATATATTCCTGTACTTGGCAATATTTGAAAAGAAGGACTACTCGTTGATTACGAAGCCATTGTTCCAATTTATGTTTCAAAACGTGCTGATCTCACGATTGGCATATTGGCACAAATAAATGAAATTGGTTACAATTGGTTGCGATTCATAAACCGACATATTTCTTAGATATTTTTCATAACTCTGAATCAGCATAATCTCGGCTTGTGTATGCAGTAGGTTATTCAAAATTAACATGTATTTAGTTTCAACAAACATCTCATTGTATTTTCCGATCGATGACTTGATTGTCTGGTTTGTTTTGCAAGTCGCCGTCGCATGGCTACAGTTTTGCTGCAGGACGTCAGACCACAAACACATACATTTTCAGGCAGATTAATGTGGAAGTCGGGTGTTATCTGTAGGGCCGGACACCTGGTGTCATCACTGATTCTCTGTGATCAATTCATATAGTTTCCACTGCTACCTCGCTCAGTGGATTGCCTGGTCCAGTCTCGATAATGCACAGATCACTGTCATCATAAAAATTGAAGGACAAAAGGGGTATACACTAGAGTTTGATGGTTGCTAAAACGATGAAAAATGGTTAATCAATGGTGAGCATGTTTCAGTCATGAAATGCTCTGTGGGAAATGGTTTAAGGAATGCACATTGCCCCATCTTGTTATCTTGTGATGAGTGAGTGAGTGAGTGAGTTTAGTTTTACGCCGCTTTTAGCAATATTTCAGCAATATCACGGAGAGGGAAAATGGCCTTCACACATTTTACCCATGTGGGGAATCGAACCCAGGGCGTGACGAGCGAACGCTTTAACCACTGCACTACCCTACCGCCCCTATCTTGTGATGAACTTTGGTAGGTCGTAATTCAGATTCACAGACACCGAAGTTGTGTTTGATCCACGATGAATCCTCATCAGCTTCAAGTAAGCTGTAAAGAGATTGGCACGAAAACTGTTACACATGCTGTATACAACATGACTCAATCTAAATAGATGGTGTTAATCTGAATTTCACTGAAGTATACAATGGGAAAAGGAATGTATATCTGGTATCAAAGAAATCCAACATTTCCCAAAGACGATTGTCAAATAAATATTTCACTTATGTGACACGTGTCACAATATTAACCTGTAGAGCTTGGCAGAATCAAACATCCATGGACTGCACGCAGCTGTCATCAACACGCCAGAACTCGCGGTCTGGTAATACATATGTTGTGTGCCTCGAACAAACCATTTAGAAATACATTATTTTGTGAGATACTGACAAATTGAACCCACATACCAGACATCTGCCATTACGGAGGCTATGAGCAAGAACATGTGCGTCCTAAACTCACTTCCGGGCAATGGGGGCAGAGGTTACACAGATAGCCTGGTTTTTTTCCTTATAATAAATTGAGTCTACAGAATTTAGGGATTCTTATTCTCTCAAAATATCTAGGCAAACCTACTGTCACGAATGCGAATCTTTCTATAATGCTACAAAGAATAATGGGTTTTCACTCCGCGATGAAAATGTCTCCACTTCTTAACATTTTACGACTTTAATTTCAAATGTACAAATCAGACTTTCTTGTACCATTCCAGCAACTGACTTGACTTTGCACCGGTAGATACCGGTAGGTCAGGATCGGTTCACCTTTTCGTAAAAAAATATTGTATCAACAGGGATCACAGCATCAGTAATTATGTTTGACTACATCAACAAGTATAAAACATTCATGAAGCAGAGACCATTAGTCGGGATCAGAATATCAAGCATATGCAACGACTACATCAACATGGACAACACTATCAGCTACCAATGACGACTGCATCGACGGGGATAACATCGACACAAGTTTTGAAACTCAATGTATGCACAAACAAGAAGTACACCATGATTTAACTACTTGCAGTAATAATACCATTGAAATAGCGTTCACTTTCCTGCTGAACTCTAATTTCATGCTCTACTTTCTCGTAAATGAATAAAAAAAACGTGTTAGTTAATCACACGACACACCTGATGTTCTGTGAAATAAGACAAGAAATGTTCCAAGATCTCGAGTGAGTGAGTATGGTTTTACGCCACTTTTAGCAATATTCCAGCGATAACACGGCGGGGGACAGAAAGGGGCTTCACACATTGTAGAGAATCGAACCCGGTTCTTCGGCGTGACGAGCGAACGATTTAACCTCTAGGCTACCCAACCGCCTTACCAGATCTAGAAGGATGTGAAGGCACAATAGTGTATATGGACTGGAGCACCCTGCCTATGTCCAACCAATAGAGTGTTGCAATCACCTCTAATCTAATGACAATAAATAATTATAAAAAATTAGATGCGGTTTATATACGCTAAGCTGATTCAAGCTTCAATGAACATACTCAGCCAATTAAAAAACCGGCATGTTTCACATGATCTAAGCCTGTCATCACATGAGCGTGAACATGACACCGGTGTCCTTGGCCCAAATGTGTCCTGGGCTGATCGGGTTGAGATGTCTCCCCGTGGGTCAATGAAGTGAGAGAGTGACCTTTTTTTCTTACGCTGCTTTTAGCAATATTCCAGCAATATCACGACCAGAAATGGTTACATATTGTAACCATGTGGGGAATCTAAACAGGGCCTTCGCCGTGACGAGCGAACGCTTTAACCGTTGGACTACCCCCACTGTCCCAGGTCTGTTTGTTAAGCTGTGTGAACTTCGAAACGAAAGCACACCTTGACACTTTTGACTAGTATAAACACATCAAGGTACATGTTAGCATCTGGTCGCCAGTTAACTCAAGATTGATATTGACAGAACAGCTGACGCCCTTATAAGAGACATCTTCAGTCCTGGTTTACAACATGCATGCTTTCATAGACAATCAAACCCACGCAAGCATTCATATTGAAAAGAATATTTCTCTGCATCATATTTACAAGATGGGAAAATCAAGATACGTAATAGGTTTATGTAAAGCATTAATCACAAAATCAAGTTCTAAGTGATGACACACACAAGTAAAATAAGATAGTCTTAAGACGTTTGTTTTGGTTTAAACACAAGGAAATTCAAAATCAATAAATCCCTGGCTAAGTATCAACAGCTATATCTTCATCAGTTATTACATTCATGACATTTACAAGAACGTTTTAATATTTCAACAGTTATTTGTATCAAATGTCATTTTATTTATTGTATTTCTCGACATTTAGATGAAATATGATTTGAGGTCACGGTGACCTTATCACTCAACATAATTAAGTTTTGCTCTTCCACCAACCTAAAGGACAAGTTCCGCCCATAGAAGTGATGAGATGAGATGCTGTGGAAAGCCTCCATTAATATTGTCAGAGTCAACCTAATGAGCTCTGGCGTTGAACGTCGCATTTCCCGTTACCAAACAGAGCTGAACGTTATATTAACAGCACATAGCAGGTTGTAGAATGTGTCGAATTACTGACACGCCATATTTTCACGTTACCAAAACATTTTACTGTAGAAAACTGATAAGATTAACACCGATGTGTCTGCATGGATTCTGGCAACGACAATGTATCCGCGCTTCAGATGTATTACATTTCGTCACCTTGTCATTTCAAAACCCGTTGTACAAATTACTGTGAACTTTGTAATACATTTACCTCCACTAATGTTGGCAGCCCGCTTATCTCCACCCACGGATGAGTCAATATATGGCTCCACGATTATGTGAATGAATATATTTAACATTTTGAATATAGTGTAATATTAAAAATCACTGCCATTGTTCCATGTCCTTGAAAAGGTTCAACCACTAAAAAGCTTGCTCAAGGAACATCATGCCCTGATTTCTTTGCGAGGCATCTTTAGATGATGGAGAGTCAGATAAGGACAACCTTTATTGATTAACAACTTCTTTATTCAGGCGAAGTTTCAGTGCAGATTCTCATAACGTTATCAAACAGGTATGGATCAAGTAGAAAACAGGGTTATATAAATACGAGTACAGTACTTATTTTACAAAAATTATAAGAGAAGTACAGTGACACAAGGGATTACATCTAGAAGCCAGTATAATGGACAGAGCAGAAGTTGACTGTTTACTGATGATACCTAATGCATGTGACATATTAAGCATAACACAATGAGTTCAAGAACAACTAGTTATTATCAACAATACGTTTGTCTGATAACTGCAAAGACAAACTGAGCCCAAACGCCGTCGTCAGTATTGGAGTTTTGATGCAGTGGATCTGGAACAAATAAGACATGTCTTTATTATATGGCCATCAGTAGAGTCAGGTACTTGTAAATCTGTGGAGACAGCTGACTTAGAATTAGTGCAGTTCTTTCCCACTTGAATGAATTCATTTCCTTTATTATATTCTGTTTAAAATGAAATCATTAATAAGCCAAATTACCCTCGAAAAAGAGAATCTAAACAAAACTTCTTAAAACTTGTTTCATTACTTGATAAACATTGGAATGTATAGGGCACCTGCACTGAGTGATCGAGGAACTATATTCAAAATGAAGCACGTTTTAATTCAGTAAACCGAAGGGGAATATTATACATTATGCTCAGGAGTTTTGTCATTACACTCATATAATAGAGTACCGCCATACAGAAGTGGGGAGCAATAAACTAATGAGGAGTTACAGGTTATCGCCCCTTGGGTTTTAAACAATTGTATGTAAATAATGTTATTCTGCACACCAAATTATCCACAAGGGTTGTAGGAATGTCATTACTTTCTCACACTTTCAGATCCTTTGTTCTTGTACCTAATCCGAAAAATGACTTAGTTTCCAAAGCTGCATCATTGCATTCCTTATTATGCATATATTCACCCATGTATATATCTACGTCGGTTATCAGAAAATAAAAGAACAATAAGAAGAACATTTTTGCTTTTACATTTAGTTGGGAGGTGAGTAGTGAGTAGTGGTTTCAGTTAACATCAGCAATCGTTCTTCAAAATACATCCCATGTCATCTTTATAACAATGTCTGCCTCAAAGTTGCACATGGTTGTCTTCTGAACATAACATCGGGCACACAGAGCCACTCAGTGCTACACATCGCCACAACGTGTGTATTTGTTTTACAACCAGGCCATTGAGAGGCTGCTGTCCTATAAGCAGCAGCGGTAGATCCAGGTTGACATTCACAACGTGAAGTCTTTGAGTGGTGTCTGAGAGACGATGAATCATCATTAACGTCAGGTAAACTGTGAAGAGATTTGCACGAAAACTATGACCCATGCTGTACACACACTCAAGCCATCAAGCATAGTGGTTTTATACTGAATCCAACAGAAGTACACATTTGAAGAAGAAATATATACATGGACATTAACATATGATCCGCTCTTTAAAGACCTGGAAGTAGACGTCTAGGAAGTCAATTCAGTCATGTTGTATATTGAGGATGTCACGTGTCAGTATATATGCCACTAGAATCTGACAGTGTCAAAACTCTATGGACTGAATGTAATGAATATTCATGTGGTGTTTCTCCAGCTGAATGTGAAGAAGCTATGAAGTAACTACAGAACGTACATCGCTTGGAGGAACCGGTAGCCTCGTACCAGACACAGGCAATAACTGAATTCATGAACAAGTACGGTCGTATCCCACTTCTGGTCCGTGATAATACACGTACACGTATTTCTGTAATAAAATGTAAATTTTCATGATGCATTATAGTCCGTTTGGCTCAAAAGCGGACCGATGAATTGCAATCTAACTCGAAATCTACTAAACATATAATACTCAATGAAACACTGATTATAATCAATACATCAGACCAACTCTGTGATTTGTTTGCAGGATTTATGTCCTAAAATTAAAGAAGTTGTTTAACAACCTATCATTAAAATTTTGACACAGTTCACTATTTGTTACGAGGGAGGACTGCAAAGAGAGGAACAGCCAGGTGTAAGCGGAGCACGTGCACAAGTGCCGACAAAGTCATTGATTCATTTACCTAGCTGTTCCGTATCACCTGATTGTCCCTTTCTCTGCACTCCTCCCTCGTAACAAATAGTGAACAGTGTGAATATTTTAATGATAGTTTGTTAAAAAACATTTTTATTTTTAGGACATAAATTCTGCAAAAGCCTCACAGAGTGGGTATGACGTTTTGATTATGATCAGTGTTTCATTGAGTATGTTATGTTTATTAGTTTTTGAGTTAGATTGCAATTCATCGGCCCGCTTTTGAGCCAAACGGACTATAGAAATTACGGTCTTCGAGTCTTGGCTACCCAATTCAACGAGAAAGACTCATGTAGGGTTGGAAGTGCCCAACTTCGTTAGTGAAAGAGTATCGTTTTATCAAATGTCCTCGCAGGGATACCAAAAATCTGCTTCTCCTAATGCACCAATGGGGACCTTCAGTCTCAGACCATCACACATTTTCTCAACCACATTATAGCACCACCCTGTCGTGAAGAAAATAAAACAGGAATCAGGTCCCAATGAAAAAGAAATGAAATTTATTCACAAGTTATTAATAAAACAACGACATGGTATGTCTTCCTTCTATCCATCACACACCCCTCTATTTATTCGTTTGAAAGGCGGTGGGTAGCCTAGTGGTTCGCTCGTCACGCCGAAGACCCGGGTTTGATTCCCCACATGGGTGCAATTCTGGTGTCCCCCGCCGTGATATTGCTGGTATATTGCTAGAATCGGCGTAAAACCAAACTCATTCACTCACTATTCAATTCAAAATATACTGAACATCATTGAAAACGCACCACTTATAAAAGTTTAGATTATTAAAAGCACGTGTAAGGAATCGATATTTTTTGAGTGGATAATAACAGATGGACGACTGACAAAAACAACAACACAGAAAAGACGCTCATTCATTGAAATGGTCCACAGTCAGAAAGGATCAAACACACGTGGGGTCAAATCGAAAAGTCAATATCGCGTGTGACCGCCATTTGCATTGACACATGCAGTTCAACGTCTCCTAATTGAGTCAATAAGCGTCCGAATAGAGTTCTTGAGGATAGATTCCACTTCTGCAGTAGTGCAGTCTAAAGTTCCCGGATGTTTCGCATCTGTTGTCGCCGCAAAAGACTTTGATCAATTTCGTCCCACAAGTGCTCCATGGGGGATACATCTGGCGACTGTGCTGGCCAGTGAATAACCTGAATGTGTTGGTGGGCCAGATACTGCATGGAAAGTCTTGTTGTGTGTGCCCGTGCGTTGTCCTGTTGAAAAGTATGGACATCTTAGTGGTGATTGAAGACAGATACGATGTGATTCTGAAGAATCTGCTCACGGTAATAATAAACTCTCCCTTGACAGACATGAAGGCAGTCCTGTGATTGTAATGTATTCCACCCCAGACCATGACACTCCCACCTCCCAAAGGTCCGTCTGAACCACACACTCATCAGCATAACGTTCACCACGTCTACGCCAAACACGTAATCGGCAGTCAGCATTACGTAGATCAAGACGTGACTCGTCAGTGACTACCACACCATGCCATTGTTATAACCTTTACTGAAAATGCCTGCTAGCCCATTGTATACGCTCATTACGGTGTCTGTCAGTCAGAAATGGTCCAACGTAAGGACGTCGAGCATGGAGCCCTGTAGCGTGTAGAGTGGATCATCAAGAGTAAATCAATCCACTCAAGAAACAGCAGACCGTCCATTACTGTGTCAGTTTACAAATACTTCATGTCAACATACAGTGCTTGGAATAGACCACATAATTTCCTCAAAGGTCACTTTCTCACTTCCGGTATAGAGTATAAATAGCCCATTCAGCAAAGTTCGGAATTTTGGGGTTTTGTTTATAAATGTGTATTTTCTTTAGACATTACGTACTTGAGTATAAGTATTATAATAAGTATTATCATTGTGATACCTGGTATGGCATAGGCATTCAATCCAATGATTCTTGAATATTTCAAAATTTCATCTTTACTCAAATGAAACATCCACATCTAGCTGTATTGAATTCTTTCAATCACCAATTCTTTAAGTATAAGCATACCAATATCATTAGAATCTCTTAGAAACAGCTTTGACATGCCAGGGTACAAAATGTCAAGCCTATTTCTGGTGTCCCCATGCCGGGATCATGCTGGAATATTACTGAAATCATTCATGACATTCAGAGGAAATAAGATTTCAGGTCACGGCGACCTTGTCATATTACATTGTAGAGATCTGATCCTCCCCAGGCCTAAAAGATCACTTCCGCCCACTGAAGTGATTAGATTACCACATCAAGTATTGCTGATTGAGTTCATTTTCAACGATGTCATCAACAACCATGTAGAAACGACTTCATCTGCTCTGTATCACGACAGCGTCATAAGGAACCGAGGGATGAGGAAACAGGCACTAAAATGTTGTTATGTAATGATTAGAGAGCTGTAAAGTGGTGAAGGTATTAGCGATCGGTCTACATGATGGAAATTTTTCTTAAATTTTTATAATCGTTGTTGCATAATGCGGCCTTTTCATTTAATGTTTGATTCAGGTTTATGACCGTTGCCAGTTCTGATATATAGCCTAAAACAATGAAAGTCTTAAAGACTATCTCTGTATCATCTCCATAATGGTAAGTATAGAATGGCAGCACCATACACTAGATGATTCCAACTATACCATAAGCATTTGTTTAGGGATCTGTATAGGAATAAATGAGTAATGACGTTGATTATTTTCCAGAACCGTTTGGAAAGCTTGCTGGTAATGACAAAGGGAGTTGTGAAACATGCACCTCATGACATATTGAGTTAAACATAAAACGTCAGTACCGGCGAGCAACCATGCTACGAAACAGATTGCATTGGACTTAAACGCTTTACTAGCGGTGAAAAATATATGAATCGTGGATCACTACATGAGTGACTGCACCAGGTGTTAAAGGGTACGCACGTTAGTCCCTACCGGTTGCACCCACCATTCACACAATTTGCATTAAAGTGTAAGCGTCTGTTTCCTGGCGTAGGACGATGGAACCTGCTTTATTTGATGAATGGTCCCTGTCACTGGTTGTTGCCGTCCTCTGCCGACTGGGTTTGAAACAGTATATATAGGATCAGTGATTATTACTTCTGAAGCAAGCTGCTTTTGAAGTGGCCAAAACATGAAGGAAAGGTATTTTGATATCAAGAAGTCAATTCTTCTTCTTCAAAGGATATTTGACATTCTATAATGCTTGATGATAGAGCAGCTTAAATATAGGAAGGACGTGCATCGCTTCTGATGTGGCAGAATAACACGATGACTGAGGGCTGGTGTCTCGCTTGATGGGCGAGAGAAGATCGAGACGGTACCTGATAACACGTTCTTCAGAAAATAAGGGCAGGGTATGCTTATCGTTAACACCTGGTGTCACCACATGTGTCTAGAGATCCATTCATATAATTTTCACACCTATATTTGCCTTTAGTTAAACGGATTGTGTTTCTTGGGACAGTCCAAACTGGGAATACTTTTGCACTGACGTTTTATATATCATATCCCAATCCGAGAAAAAACGGCTAGGGAACTCACTACTTTCATAACAGACTCAACATATGAATAGTTATATAAATCCGATGTTTGATTCTTGCAAAATCTTCTTTTCCCTTCGACCCATGAAGGTCCGGGTTAGAATATTGATCTTCACTAACCCATGCTTGTCGTAAGAGGCGACTAACGGGATCGGGTGGTCAGGCTCGCTGACTTGGTTGACACATGTCATCGGTTCTCAATTGCGCAGATCGATGCTCATGCTGTTGATCACTGGATTGTCTGGTCCAGACTCGATTATTTACAGACCGTAGCAAATGCATTTGTGGATTTAGAAAGAGGCCAATTGTTTTTAATATTATAAGCTTAATGGGATTTGCACGTGAATCAAGCACAGCATTGCACTTGTGTAGTTTAAAACTAGATGATGCATAAAGGTAGAAGATAAAAAGCCTCAAGAAATTAATGAGTCTCGATCATCTATAAAACAGATTCCACAGCGCATAAAAGACATGATAGTGTAGAAATTAAATGAATGGTTAAATCAATGTCGACAGCTTTTTAGGGCATGAAAATATGTATTGACCTCATATATAGCTGTAGTCTATAGCTGACATTATCACCACCCAAATATTTATAATTTCAATGTGCTTATGGGTATGCAAACAAAGATATTGCACTCAGATTAGCCATGTTTATCCACTGCACGTAATGTTTCAGATTAGTGTTATCATCTGTCTCTATCGGCTTCAGCTACGTTGTGAAATCAGGGCTTGTGGCGTCGGTGTTCTGAAATATTGCTTTGTAATACACTGACCTGAATCCAAAATATTGATAACTCAGCACTTTTGTTGTACTGTACGACCTGACAACTATTGTTCTTCCCAGAACACATCACATTTAATTTGTTAAGTAAATATTTGTTGCATTATGCATTGTTAACTCTGAGCAAATGCCATGTTATCTATAAACAAATCACGATATGTCATTCCTTGGAATCCATTCATCCCTTGGGAAAGAGTGATACAATTTTTACCCATTCTATTTCTATTTATCTTCTGTATAAACGAAAGAGAAAATGGTTTATTCTCCAGCCTTTCTGGTAGCATCTACCACATCAGTTGTATTGTAAAGACCTGTCGTCATCTACAATATGTAGTACATTGTACTCTGTACCCGCGTTCGTGATTTTAACCAGATGCTGTACGCCTGAAACCGCATAATTTCGGGCTTTCCTCCCACAAAAAACAGACACACCGGGACATAACTGGGATATTGTTCAAAGCGGTGTTGAGTCAAACACACTTACTCACTTCACAGTTATGTTATAGCTTATACATAGCACACATAACTCACCAACAGCACCAGACTTAAAGCATGTGAAATACACCATTGCAACACCTCTTAAGCGCGATAGTCTATGCTGCATGGTCTACTTTAAATAAGTCTTAACTTTATTGAGTAACAATTAGAAGTTGATGTGATGAACGACTTCTTTATTACAATATATGAAACGTAAAAAAGAAGTTGTATATCCATAGAACTATCCCCCCTAATAAATGCATTCCAATTCGTCCAATCCTCAAACACATATTGCTTGATACAACATACTACGTCTGTCCTTTTGCATAAACCAGGGCCTCCTTTCACAAAGCACTAAGGTGACGTAAGTCACTAAGGTAACGTAAGGGCAATGTTGAAGAATGGGAGTTGAGGTTGTTTCGTGAAAGGAGCCTCTGTTCTCATTGCTATTTTATCGGGAATCAAATTAGTAAACAATTACTCATGACATAGTCAGAATCAAATGACTGACTCGTATCTGATGTTGTCATTCTATGCTTAGTCAATGATTTAGTCAATTTCCCTAACATTTTTTTCCTGTTCACTATATATCAGTGATAACAATGTCCATTCGATGATAATGATGCATTATCAAAATTTAAGAACTTGGAACATGATATCATTAATACATTCACCACTTTACAGCTGATTCCTCATCCCACGGTTCCTTATGACTTTGTCGTGATACCGAGCAGATGAAGTCGATTCTACAAGGTCGTTGATGACAACGTTGAAAATGGGTTCAATCAGCAATACTTGATGTGGTAATCTCATCACTTCAGTGGGCGGAAGTTATCCTTTAGGCCTGGGGAGGATCAGATCTCTACAATGTAATATGACAAGGTCGCCGTGACCTGAAATCTTATTTCCTCTGAATGTCATGAATGATTCAGTAATATTCCAGCATGATCCCGGCATGAGGACACCAGAAATAGGCTTGACATTTTGTACCATGGCATGTCAAAGCTGTCTCAATAGATTCAAATGACTGTCGGAATTTTCAAACGTGGAGACATATAGATTTCTTGATTTTATTGACATACTGTATATGTTTTTACATTTTTGGTCTTCGATTTTACTGTTTAAATATTGGGTTCGCTAGTACTAAGAGGAATGGAAATTAAAAGATTTTAATATAGATAGATGTTGACGACTGTGTAATGATGACATTGTAAAGAGCCTTTGTATTGAATGCCTATGTTATACCAGGTATGCCAATACAGCACTCATCAAGTACAACACGTAATGTCTGACTCAAGACATGGCGGTTATTAAAAATCACACAATCTTAATAGATTCAAATGAGAGATTTTCAAACGTGGAGACATATGGATTTTTTTATTTGAAATTTAAAATATGTTATATAGTTTTCTATTTATATACATTGTATATTTTTTTACATTTCGGTTATTGTTTTTATTGTTTTGATATTGGGTATGCTAGTACTAAAAGAAATGGAAATTGAAAGATTTCAATACAGATAGATGTGGATGTTTCCTTTGTGTAAAGATGGCACTATGAAATATTCAACAGTATTTGGATTAAATGATTGAATGTTATGTAAGGTATGACAACAATAACACTTATCAATGACAACACGTAATTTGTGACTCAAGATATGACGGAAGTACATTAAATAAAAACATTTATGAAGTTACTGTACAAAACTCAAACCCCCATCTTTGTCGAATAAGCTATTGATCCTCTATACCAGAAGTTACGTTTGAGGTAATTATGTGGTTTGTTCCAATCACTGTACTTGAAGTGTTTGGAAACTGACATAATAATAATTTCATGGTCCCTCACTACTTACTGGGGACGGTGGCGTAGCCTAATGGTTAAAGCGTTCGCTCGTCACGCCGAAGACCCGGGTTCGATTCCCCACATGGCTACAATGTGTGAAGCTCATTTCTGGTGTCCCCCGCCGTGATATTGCTGGAATATTGCTAAAAGCGGCGTAAAACCAAACTCACTCACTCACTCACTCACTCACTCACTCATTACTTACTTACTTTCTTTGTTATCAGAAGACTTAGTACTTTATCGGACATGTCAATATCATGACATATTATTCTGTGGTAAGCGTCAGCTGAAATGTCTCATGTCGACAGGTCTTGGAAGCTTGTCTTAATATCAATCACAGGATTCCCTGTTCCAGATTCGATTATTTTAACGACAACCTGACTGCATAATTCTTTTTAAGGCACCAAAGAATAATTGTAATTAGAACTAATGACCCAGACTTCAACTAATTGTTCAAAATTGTCTGGAAGATAATTTGCTACATGAACAAGTCTAAGAACCTTAGACCAACTGATCTGTTATGCAGGGGCACATCTGGCTACTTTAGAAGAAAAAAACGGCATGACAGCATGGGTCACAATTTAAATGCAAATCTATGTATTTCCATAAACGTTAGTGATAGTTAGTCGTTGGTCAAACCCTATTATGGAATAAAGTCGCACACACATACATGCATCACTGCTGAAATCAGTCGGCAGTCTATGCTTACAATTATGTCATTCTCATTCCATTATGGTTTACCTCATGTGAACGCCTCGTTTGTACATTTTGCTTTTGTGCATTGCCGTATATGTGCACAGAGAGGTGTGATGCCTGTATATACCTGTCGACATATACTACCTATATCTGTCGACATTGGAATGTCATTCTGTCGCGTTTACCCAGATTTGTACACCCTTCTTTTCACATTGCCATATTTATGTACCGGAAGGCATGTTGCCTTTAGCTACAGAAAGGCTTGCTTTGATGTACTTACTAAAGTTTTATATGATGAAGTCACACTTGTAAAGTTGGCACGATATTTTCCAAATCAAAAGTTGTGATTTAGGGGAAGATTACAACATCTCAAAGGAAGAAAACTGCCAATCGCGGGCTGTTTACATTCTGTAATTGGATAAGGGAAAAAATAGCTTTCAGGTTTTCCCTAACCAACGTAGGAACTCTAGTTGATAGCCTGTTTCCACTGCTCCCTTCGCCAGATCGACAGTCAACACAAGATGATTACTGCCACTCAAGGCAAATTTGGCCTTTATTGCCAGTGTAAGAGACTTGTTGTGCTCAAATCAACATTTCAAACACAGTTTATCAATGTCAGTGTTATTTGTGAATTTCTTGGCCCAATCCCTCTTTTGGAACGACTGTCGGGAAAATCAAGCCTTTAGATGTTGACAGAGCTACTCATTGAAAACACTCCACATCTTTATCCTGCTGTCTGAAGTGAGTTCGAGGGTCTAGTGCTTTCCTTCTGTCCATGATTAGTTGTATGGGCAACATGACTGCTATTAATGATTGGAGACACTCAAACTATCTAACAGAGTCACACTGTTATATTTTGATGTTGAAGCCTATTAATACAGGTACGTTCACTGTTCGATATATCTGTAAGATTGAAATAGTTTCAGGTAGCATCAAAAAGCCACAAGTTGTTAATAATTAAACATTATAATTTATATGTTGAAGCCTATTAATTAAGATTGGTTTCATTGTTCAAATTATCTCCAGGATTGAAATAGCATTTGGAATCCACGTGCTGTCAAGAATTAAACATTAGAAGTACACTGTTGTTTGGTTAGTACACATCGGTTGATGCTTGTTTAGTGTAGAGTAGTAGTTCATGTAATTAATTTGAACACGGTAACGTTATTTAAACATATTGCATATTCAACTACTGGGGACACTGGTGGTGTGGGCAAAGACGCCTCAATAGACTGTACAGATAAATCATTTAGGTGAGCCAGAAATCTGTGATAATGGGTTCGAAGCACCAGGCCTTTGTTCGGTGGATTTACCAAACGATGTATGATGTTTCAATTGGCCTTAAATAAATCTTGCTCACTTATAATCCAATTGGATAAGTCTGAAATACTCTTCGTATTCTCAAGACAATGACCTTGTGTAACATGCCTCTGAAAGTGTTAAATAAAGATTGAGTTTTCTTCAACCCAGTTAGGTAAGATATCTTTCAGATGAAATGTGTTTGTTCTTCCATTATCCAATCGCCATTTTGTATCATTTTCCCTGAGACGAGAATCATTCTCAAACAACTGAATTTCAAGGTAAAGCCAGCGTGGAGATCAGGGCTTTCCGAACGAGCTGACTATGAGCACACAATCGAGAGGACCAGTCCTGAAAACCCTGTGACGTCAGAAACACCCGAAATTATCAGCGTATGGCGGGAATCGAACGGCAAATGATGGAGCGTCATATTTCGTTTTAGTTGACATTCTCGAGAGGAGTGAGTGAGTGAGTGAGTTAATATTTAACGTCACATCGGCAATATTTCAGCCATATCGTGACGAGAACATTTGATATTGAAATGAAATATATGTATATTATAAAAACCTGCCGACGAAGGACAGTAAAACAACTAGAATATCACAGATATGTATGTAAAACTAGTAATTAAATCTAAAACGTTATAACTATAGGGGACAAGAATACAGTTTTAAAAATGGACTATAAATCGCCAATAACTGAAGGTAGATCACCAGACCAGGGACCATGGGGACTTACATTACTTTTGCTACCTGCATGGACCCTAGATGGATTTACACCATCCCTTCAGCCATTGGCGACAGAAGAGAAATCTAGCCATACAAATTAAAAGCACACATATTCTACGATTAAAAACCTGGTACACTTAAATTGACTAAATGTTTTGGGACTTACGTACCCTCTCAGGAGGACAATAATTTTACAATACTTCAACCCTTTTGAGGGTACAGCCACTAACAATCTCTGTAGTTACTAATTCAAACTACCAATAATAAAATATATATCTATTTACAAATCACTTAACAAATCTAATTCTTTTAAAAAAGCAATAATTAAATGAACACTGACATTATTAAAAAGATCCTTCATAGTGTTTACTTTGAAATAGATATCCCTTGTGATGGAATATTCGATGCAGTCAAGCAAGACATGCTTGACTGTGATTCTTTCATCACAAGGGATGCAAAACGGAGGATCTTCGCCTTTAAGCAAATATTCATGGGTATACCTTGTATGGCCAATGCGACATCGCCGCATAATGACCTCTTCAAATCTGGACTGACAACCCAAGTAGGTGTAACCAATGTAGGGTTTTATTTCATGTAATTTATTGATACCTACTTGGGTGTCCCACTTCTTCTGCATCAGATCACGGATATAGGTTCTAATACAAGCTTTGTAATCAGAGTAAGGAATAAGAAGTGGTGTCACAGATTTGTTGAGTGCTGCCTTGGCAGCAATATCAGCCATTGTGTTCCCAGAAATGCCAACGTGGCTGGGTAACCAACAAAAGACGATGTCGCATTGGCCAGTAGCAAGTTCATTGTACAATTCAATAATTTCTAATAAAAGTGGATGTTTGCAAGAAAGATTTTAATAATAGCCTGAAGACACGAAAGAGAATCTGAAAAGATGATATATTGTTTATATTTACGGTGTTTATTAATATATTTAAGAGCTGTTAGTATTGCGTTTTGCTTCTGCTGTGAAAATTGAACTGTCATTGGGTAGTCTGGAAGATATTGTTTTGGACCCAATGACAGTGGCACAAGCAACCGCTCCATCATCCTTGGATCCATCTGTATATAAGGATTTATAGGTATTATATTTATTTCTTATTTGACTAAATTCTTGTTTATACTGTAAATCATTAGTTTCGGATTTTTTAAATGTGGTTAATGTTAAGTCAACGTCTGGCCTCACCAATTGCCAAGGCGGAGAAGAAAGAAGACGGGAAGAGCTATATTTTCCATCTCAATGCCGGCAGCAGAAATGAAAGGCTTAATTCTGTGCCCAAGAGGCGGAACAAGAGAAGGTTTTTTGTTGTATAAATCCTCATAGAGGGGATTAAAGACACAGTTGAATGCAGGGTTAGAATCGCTAGAATAGAGTTTAGTAACGTATTGTAAGGATAATTTTATCCGACGTTGTGTAAGAGAAGGCTCATCTGCTTCAACATAGAGACTATCAATAGGAGAGGTTCTAAAGGACCCAAGACAAAGTCTTAGGCCTTGGTGGTGAACAGAATCAAGAAGTTTTAGGTTGCTTTGCAGGCTCCACCATATACGATGGAGCCATAATCAAGTTTCTGAGCGAACCAATGATCTATATAGGTGGAGAAGGGTAGCTTGATCCCTCCCCACCTTGAATTAGACACGACTTTCAACAAATCAAGTGCCTTCAGGCATTTTAGTTTTAGAGGATTTAATATGTGGCAAAAGGTTAAATGGGAGTCGAAAATTAGACCCAAGAATTTGGCCTCCTTAACAACTTTGATGGGAGTGCCATTTAAGGATAGTTCAGGATCTTTATGCGGTTTATATTTTCTACAAAGTGTAGACAATTAGTTTTGGACTTGGAAAATTTAAAAGCCGTTTCAAGACACCATTTATGTATTTTATTTAAACACAACTGCAATTGCCGTTCAATAGTATGCATATTTTTACCACGACAAGAAATATTAAAATCATCCACAAAAAGTGATCCATCAATTGAATCGTTTAAAACCTTGGATAAACTGTTTATCTTGATACTAAACAATGTGACTGACAAAATACTGCCTTTTGAGGGACACCCTGATCCTGATTATAATGATCAGACAGGGTTGAACCCCACTCGGACTTGAAATTGTCTGTTTTTTAAAAACTGTGATATAAAGAGAGGCAAACGGCCTCGCAAACCGAAATCATGTAAATCCTTTAAAATGCCATGCTTCCAGGTCGTATCATAAGCTTTCTCAAGATCAAAGAAAATTGATACAGCATGTTGTTTATTAATTATAGCATTCTTGACAAAGGATTCTAAACGTACCAAATGATCAATGGTACTACGATTTTCCTGAAACCACATTGAATATTTGTTATCAGGTTATTGGTTTCAAGATACCAAGTTAATCTATTATTCACCATACGTTCCATGGTTTTACAGACACAGCTAGTTAGAGATATTGGTCTGTAATTCGACGGATCAGTATGATCCTTGCCAGGTTTTGGTATTGGGACAACAATGGCATTACATTTACGAGGGAGGAAAATTTCCAGACGTCCATATTTTGTCAAATATATCTAAAAGTGTGACCAGACATGATTCAGGTAAGTGTTTCAGTAGCTGATAATGAATATTGTCATCACCCGCTGCAGTATCATGAGCTTGCTCAAGAGCTGTATATAGCTCATGTAATGAAAACACTTCATTATAGTCTTCACCATTATTTGATTCAAAATTAAGTTTTTCTTTTCCTGTTGTTTCGATATCTCTGAAACTCAGGACATAATTTGCCGATGAAGAATTTTGGCAAGAGTTTCGCCAATTTTATCTGCAATTTTAGACTTGTCAGTTATTAAATTATCGCCATCTTTAAGATGGTGAACAGCAGATTTTGAACCTTTACCTTTAATTCTTTGAACCATGTTCCATACTCTGGACATTGGCGTACGTGAATTGATTTTGGAGACATAGTTCCTCCAAGATTGCCGTTTATTTTGTTTGAAGGTACGACGTGCCTTCGCATTGAGCATTCTAAATTTATTTAAGTTATGGACAGTTGGGTGATGGCGGAAATAGTTCTCTGCCTTTTTCCTCGCTTTTCTGGCTTGCCTACAATCTGTATTAAACCATGGTTTCCGTACATGTGGAGTTGTAGAGGACTTTGGTATACACTCATCAGCTATTTCATGTAAAAAACGTCAGAATACACCTCAATAGGATCAGTTATATCACTGAAATATTCAGTTTTTATTTTAGATGTGCACAAAGTTTGAAATAAGAGCCAGTCCGCCTTGAAAATTGCCATCTTGTATAAGATATAGATTCAGATGGATAGATTTCTGAAAGGATAGTTGGAAAGTGGTCACTTCCACAGAGGTCATTGTGGACTGACCAGTCAAATTCATTGAGGAGGTTAGAGTCTGCAAGAGACAAATCTAGAGAAGAGTACGTGCCAGTTGCAGGATGCAGATAAGTGCTCGAATCGTCATTATATATACACAAGTCATTATTGGATATAAAATCTTCCAGTATTTTACCTTTAGTGTTAGTGCTTGTACCACCCCAGATCGGGTTATGGCCATTGAGATCACCCATTATAATACAAGGTTTAGGAAGTTGGTCATAGAGAGCTTGAAGTTCAGACTGCTGGAGTGTTGAAGAAGGCGGAATATATAAAGAGCACAGTGTAAAGGTAACGTGAAGGGTTAGTCTCACAGCAACAGCTTGGAGACTAGTTGTGAGCGTTACAGGACTATGGATAACGTCCTGCTTTACAAGGATTGAAGACCCTCCAGTGGCCCTGTCACCCGGAGGTGAAAAAGAATTATATGCAACAAACTGACGTAAATTAAAAGTATCTGTCTGCTTCAGATAGGTTTCCTGCAGACAGAAAAGCTGATGGTGCCAAATCTTGGACTAATAGCTGTAACTCATTAAAATTCGTCCTTAATCCTCTACAGTTCCACTGTACTATATTTTTGGAATGGACTATCTTTTTAGGTGGAAGGATTGGGATTCTACCCTCACTTTTTATTGGGCTGACAAGCTATGTGCCCTTGCGTAGAGTGGTCGGACACTTCCATGTCCCTCAAGTGAACCATATTTATTATAGAGTTGAACTTGGTTTTCTGATCCCTTTGAGACTCTGCCACTTTGAAGTTTTTTATTTGAATCTGGCCTTGGTTTCTGTTTTGTTTTTAACGACTTGTTGGACTTTTGCAGTTGAGTGAGAAGTTGATTGATCCTGTGGTACAGATCTTTCACGATTGTCCCTCAGACTCAGATTGGATTTGGGAGGAAATTACAACTGTTGTTTGAGTGGATTGTTCTGGTGAAAAACTCTCGGGAGTAGTCGTTTTCACCCATGTCAAATCCGTTTTGACAGGTTACTGACGTTGTTAAGACTTGGACTGTTTTGGGGTTGTATCAGATAGTGTTCTGGTGATTGACGCGTATGTTTCCTGTCCTGGTGTTTGTACAGTTTTTTAGCTTCCGCAAACTGATGTTTTAGTGAATTTAAGTTTATTAATCTCCATCTGCTGTTTCCACATCGGGCATTCCTTAGAGGAAGAAGAGTGTGTTCCAAAGCAGTTGGCGCACTTTGAAGTTGCTGTCACAATCTTCCGTAACATGCGTCTTCTCACTGCAGTGAGCGCATGTAACAGACAATGTGCAGGTGTTCATACCGTGACCGAACTTCTGACATTTGAAACATCTGAGAGGGTTGGGAATGTATGTGTCAACCCTGATATTGCAGTACCCTGCCTTTATTGAGTGAGGAGCATTTGGAGACGAAAATGAAAAGGGTAGGTGTTTGTTTGATGGATTTCTGAGTTTTACGGGTGGTAAAACCGTTTTACAAAGGTGACACCTTGATCTTTCATTTCTGAGAGACTATCTCCAGCTCTGTCATGTCAGCGAACAATCGATCCCGATCTCGTACAATACCTTTGCTGGTGTTAAGAGTACGGTGCGCAGAAACTGAAACGGGTATACCAAACAAGTGAATCAAGGGAAAGGAGGTTGGATGCTTGGTGTCGTTTGCTACATTCGATTAACAAAGCACCTGAACGCAAGCGCTTAATGTTTTTCACCTCTCCTGCAATGCCATGAATGCCTTTAGAGACTGCAAACAGTTTAATTTCAGAGGCATTTTATCAATAGTCTCAATCACTATAAACCCGTGGCCAGTAATCAATAGACTGTGAAGGTCGCTGTTCTTCATCATTGTCAAGTGGGACGTTTAGTTTTTGGGGAGTTTAAGTAGAAGCCATATTGAATGTATATTGTTTCATCATCCGAGCTCCCCACCCACCACGGAGTATCATAAAGACAGTGCTAATTACAAGTGGATCTCCAACTTGCAGCACCAGGGATACCCGGATGATATACTCCAGCAGAAAGATTAAACAAGTAATCAGTCTACAAAGATTGGCCCATGAGCCATCGCCTTCTGGCACCAACATCTAGGCAAATTTTATCAAATTTGAAAATTCATATTAATACAATATATACCAAACAAAACATGTCAATATTGTGGCCAAATAAATCCAAGCCTAATAGTTTTAGAGCAACGAAATTAAGTGCTCAGGGCTCGGCATGACCAGCCGATTGGTTGAACCGGGCCCATTCAACCACCCGTCTAGGTGAAGTAAGGGGCGAAGTGGTGTGTTGGGCAAAGGAACACTGTTCCTGGAACCAGTGCCCTCAACCACCAGCCTCCCGTCCTCCACCGACACAGGGGCGCAACCCACGGCCAACAGGTTGGTGGACCAAAATATCCCCCCCGGGTCCACAACGGGGGGTTGAAGGGCGCTTAGCGTGACCCAGCACCCACCACGAGGAGGTGGCCCTTCATGGGTGCCTCTCGAGAGGAGAGTACAGTCCCATTTAACTGCTGCTGCAATTAAAAACAGTATCAGCTCCTTAGGGTCTAAAGCTTCTTTCTTCTGACAGGCCCCACATGTCTTGTGACCATAGTTTGTATAGCAGAGACTATTTAATTCCATTGCCCAGTAGCTGGAGGGTAGCCAAGAGGTTACAGTATTCGCCATCATACCAAGTACCCGGTGCGATTGTGCGAAACCCATTTCTGCAGTCACCCTGCAGTGATGATTATTCTGGAATGGTTCTATAGCGGCTTAAAACATTATTCACTCATAACAACGTATGGTATGGATTCACAACATATTATTATTTCCAACACGACGATTCTGGCCTACTTTTGGCCCATTTTCAGGTGAATCCATTCATCTTGTCGTGTTGTAAATAATAAAGAAGTTGTAAATCTATACCATACGTTGTTATGTTACCTTCCATCTTCTAAATGTCCATCAAGCAATATTCGCTCTCTAATATCCCATTTTGATAGTGCTGACGCCAGCCCGACTGTTGTAAAACACAAATAGCCCACTCGATCACATTGTAGGGCGAACCCATACACCCATTATCTGCAATCAACATCAGCAGTTACAGCGCATCCCCATTTAGTCGACCCTTACGACGATTACATCTGGGGCTTGACGTGGCTCTGAATACCCACGGGCACTCATGTCAGGAGAACATGGCGGTCAAAGTTCTAACAGTGGGAAACTCCAAGCTGGATGTAGGTCTGTCTCACTCCACATAGTCACGAGAAACAGTAGCTACTGATATATTCGAATATATATTCTTTTACTGAATATTTTATATTCACCTGAAAACACGCTAAGAATAATTGTACTGTCTATACATGCGAGCGCTCTAAGTTGTCACTTTCCCTTTGTGCTTCCAATTATTTCTAAGCCGTCATGAACCATAGGTGTAAAGCAAGCATTCTAAGTTGTCATGTGCACTCAGTATATGCAAGCATTCTGTTGTCATATGATCTCGGTGTATGCAAGCCTTCTAAGTTGTAATATGTTCTCGGTGTATGCAAACATTCTAAGTTGTAATATGTTCTCGGTGTATGCAAGCATTCTAAGTTGTCATGTGCTTTCAGTGTATGCAAGCATTCTAAGTTGTCATGTGCTTTCAGTGTATGCAAGCATTCTAAGTTGTCATATGCTTTCAGTGTATGCAAGCATTCTAAGTTGTCATGTGCTTTCAGTGTATGCAAGCATTCTAAGTTGTCATATGCTTTCAGTGTATGCAAGCATTCACTCATGTATTTTCAGTGGATGCATTCGTTTCAACAATGAATTCCATAATCCCTTTATGTTAGTAAGTAAATGATATTTATGAATTCCATCTTTACCTTCAGCATTATCTGACCTTCAATGGTGTGTTCATTCATCGATCTTGATTCAAGTCAAGCTACTGGAAATACGACTATCTGATATCGCCGCTTTATGGAGATGGTGCAAGCCTATATTAAACATAATCACGCTTGAAGCACTAAAACATCGCGGGACAGTAAAACTGACGTAAGCTGAACCTTGGAGATCCACTCACGGACACTCATTTGTGTGGTGAGGTTAATATTTAGAGACGGAATGACTCCGTTCTTGTTCTATCTCATTCTGAACTAGGTTGGGGGAGTCTCATGGCTCTTTGGTGAAATTCAATTTCCTTTTCTGCTTCCATATCGCCCCCCTTGAGGTGACTGTAAAAAGTCGACACCATTCTGTGAGCGTTTAATTTAATTTTACCCTTTCAGAGGTACCAGAGGGCTGAACAACACGTGAAGGGTTGATGGTAGACTTGACAATTTTTTCATTCCTGCCATTAAATCATGATACGGGGTTGGGATTGCTACAATATTAGATGCCAGAAAATGCTTAACTTTCGTAAATTAAATTCTCAAGCTGCAGTCACTTTGTGATTTTTTCTCTTGTATGGATTAAATAGACTTGATTGATGAGGGCATTTACCTTCACATAGAAAAAAAAATTTTACCTACAGATATCAAAATGAATTATTCTCTTTCCACATTGATACTTTTGCCATCGATGTTGGGGTGAATTGTATCCATTGTGTCTTTCTCTTGACCGTTTCAAAAGTCACCACTGCTGCGAGTACGTCAATTTTTGAATGGGCACCGGAAAGTGTTTTCTTCATATTTGGGAACAGATGAAAGTCTGACGGAGCCAGAAAAGGAGGTTATGGCGGTTGCAGGAGTTGAAACCAAACACCTCTTGGATTGTAAGCAATATTTGTTTTGTTTAACACCGTACTCAGCAATATCCAGGCGCTATGACTGTGGTTTAAAAAATACTGGAGTCTGGGCCAGACAATCCAGTGATTGATATCACGAGCACCAATCTACGCAAGTGTGATATGATGTGCATCAACCGAGTCAGTGAGCCTGACCATCCGATCTCTATTCGGACATCTGACCTCTTCCTTCATAATCAGGGGTCGTCATTTCTGGCCTGCCTCATTCTCTTGATGGAACATCTTGTCCACATCCCCCAACAAGGGTGCCATGGCCTTACAGCTGGAGGGAATACCTTTGAATGTACGTCGTAAACTCATTCTGTCTCCATATGAACGCTTTAGAAACAATATTTGTGTATTGATGCTTATGATATTATCATCCAGAACTGTGCTCCTAGGAGATATCGTTTTGATAGTAGATTTTGTACAATGCCCTGACGTCATCAATTACATGGCTCACAATACTATGACGTCAACAACATGATGACGTCACAATGCTATGACATTGCTGCACTGCAAGTCTAATGGCAGTACCGTGTTCAGAGATGTACATTTTTCATTGAAAACTAATGAAGAGTGATTTTTGATGATAAATAGCATCTCACCCAAGTGTCTACTGATATCAATTATATCAACACGAGTTGATAAAGTTACAAATATCCGAGGCTTGCCAAACCAATTCTTTGAATACTATAATTATTTGGTGCATATTCTGCAGCACTGGTATGTGAGCGAGTAAATGTGTGGGTGGTTGAGTGGTTGAGTGGTTGAGATCTTATAAACATTTGTAGACATATGAATGAGACACCAGAAGTTGACATCTCAGGTTGAATCTCTTTCTGGAGAATCAGGTCTACGGGATCACGAATGGACACAACAACCACTGGGCTAGCTCAACGCCCCCAGGTGGGAAGAAACTGCAGCATTGTTATAGTCGTACACCAGATAGTTTGTTTAGGATAAAATTAATGTTGATATAAACAAGACATTGGTTGGTTGATATTCACGGGTTTATTGACACGCAGACTTGGTGTTACGACACAACACAGCTAAAAGGAATCAGGTTTAGTTTTTGTTTCAAATACATACACGTGCTTTGAACCCTGTTGCTTCACCCATAGCAATTAGATGGATAATGTTCTTCTGCATCCACAATGATGCCTATACCCATTACATCACTGGGTCTGGGAGTCATCATATGTACTGGTATATATATTTCTCACAGATACACGCGACATAAAACTACTCAGTGTTGACTCGTGTAGGTGCGGTTTTTTTATTTCTGTAACGTGATGTACGTGCCAGTCTTTCATTTCCGGAACTCCAAAATACAACTTTCTGTTTGTCAGCAGATTGGTGTGAGGAGGAATTGCATGATAAGCAATGTCAGACTGGTCGAGCTTCACCCCCGGGGTGCACATTGATCCGCGACGTCAGGGGAGTGGAACATCAGAACCAGTCTAGATGCCTACCTATATAAATACGGAGCTTAGTTTGAGGGAAAGCACAGATCTCACGAGAGAGTGCTTTTCGAAGAACAGTTCATTACGTTTTCTCGGTAGAAGTCTCGAGGGACGTTTATATTTGGCTGCTGACCATGTGTATGTTGTGTTCTTACATGTGCACATATATCCATAATTGGCACAAGAGACTGTCTTGTTGTATCAGGATTTTTTGTTTTCACTAAAAACATTCCTCAAAGGTTTCTTATGTTCCAACACACTAATGAACATGTAACAGACGAAAACACAAACTAGAACAAACTTAAAATCTTAATGTGTCATCAGGATGTGGCTGAAAGAGTGTTGTCTGCTCAGGCCACGACTCGATAAGTACACCACACAATAGATTAACCCTTCTGCAGCATATTGGAATGTCTGGAATCTTTTCGTTTACAGATCACAACTCTAAAACCATTCAATATTGATCACAGATATTTTCCCAATGTCTGTGCATGAAAGGTTCCTGGAAGATGTCGGAGGTCTGAATACGTCTAGAGTTCTTTCGGTTCGGACATTGAAGGAGGGCTAACATCTAACTGATTAACTCGGTGTGTGATAAACCATGTCTACATCATCAACGGAAGCGTTGCAGCAGCAATATAAGCATCAATGGCTTTCACTTGGCTTTTGTTCAACTAATTTCACTGGGAAAGCTTCAGGTGTCAAATTGCGTCTCATAACTCATTCTGTAATTATATGTTTGTTTAGGGTTCAACACGCTTAATGTGCAGAAAGTTGAGGTAGATAAGGTAGCCTTCTATTGCAGTGTAACAGCCTCGGGAGACACATTATTTTCTTGATAAGGTCACTCGTCCTTGCTGTTCATGTCAGTACCGATCTACTACCGCAAATGTCTGATTAAAACATAATCGCTGAATGGCTTTTAGAAGTGATACTCCTAAAGGGGTAGGATGAGTGGATATCAACTCTGGTATCAAGAGGAACACAACCTTTGGAAATATATTCTTATTCCTTCACTGTCCTGTTACAGCTGACATCCAAAAACTTAGTACTGTGTGTCAACTTACCTACCCTCCATGCTGTGTGGTAATGTGCTGGATTCCACAGAGAGAACCTTTAGGCTGGGCCAATATATCACACCGTTAATCTGCAAGGGAACACTGTCATTTAAACTAAAAGAAGTGACTATGAAAAAAAAGCAACAAAAACCACTTTCCTCCCACTTTCCCCCTTAAGACGTGAGATTCTTCAGTTAGTTTGTGAACATCCTGTAGGAATTCCCTAAGACAAGTTGAAATGCAGTTTATACCATGGCTGCTTTTCTTATATAGTGACGTGCATGCACGTGTTTGTGGCTGCTCGTACTAGTTCATGCCGAACGCGATTTATTGTGCTAACGAACGTAAATAATATGTCACAGTCTGACCGTTGGTGCCGCAGCCTGACACAGCATACAGACTCGACCAATCCTTCTTTAATCTGCTTAATGCCTATCTGATGGCAGGATAACCTTACACACTTAACGGGGCGGGACCATCGGCTATTTAACGGAGGCAACTCTACAACTCGCATGAATATGACCGGCCATACAGGAACAATGAAGATGCCCCTTCCACAACTGCAATACGACGCGGTAATGGTGACAGTGCACTCATGTCTGCTGACCTTGAACCTTTTGTCCTAGAATCCACACGATAATGAAGATAACTAAATGACCTGTGTCTTAGTGCTATTGTCAGCTGGCCTGACGGTGTCTGATCCAGGGGGACTGTCTCCTGCACGAAACATCTCCTCTGGGGGTATTTGCTTTGTCGGGAAGTCAAAAGTCAAGAGGACGTCAATTTACTCTAAATACAGGACAATTATCTTCTTACGAGCAGCTGGGGAGTTCATGCGCGTTTCCAAATAAATGGCTTTGACTGACAATGCAGCATATATTTTATCACCATCACTCACACAGAAAAAAAACTCTTAAAATCTGAAAACGTGATAATCCATCGTAAATACTCAATCCTTCAATCAAAAGCCACAAAGCAATAATCATCTGTGTTTCTTTCTGGATGGCCCCCGCTCGAGATGATGCAATCATCCCTTCTTGCACCCTGATTGCAGGAAAGTCTCATGTCAGCTTTTTAGTGCGTTCAACTTTGGGGTGGTCGGTCATAAGGGTAATATGCAGCGCTATATAGACTCTTTCGGACAGAAGCTCTCGGGTCCACTCAGCATGTCTGTTGAGGGGACCACGGCTTACAGACTTCTATGCAGGACTGGTTGAATTGAACAGGAATATTTTCTTTCTTGAAAGCAGGTGCTTACTGTGCTCGACAATGGGTACTGGTTCGTGGAGTTGTGATGTGTTTGTCCATTTGCACTGGAATTGTAACAGTCGTCAGAAGACCGCCTCTGGCAACATGCCAAAGTCTATACTCTATACTGAAATGTCACACACTGCACTACAAGATTGCCTACACTAGTTGACAGGTGAAAGTCGAACATGCATACATACATACGCCCTCCGCCAGATCAACAGTCAACACAAGATGATTACTGCCACTCAAGGCAAATCTGTCTTTTATTGCCCGTGTAAATAATTTTTTGTGCTCCGAATCAAGATGGGGATCGAAAACCACAGCGTATCAGTGTCAAGTTAATTTGTCAATTTCTTGGCCTCAAGTCCACTATTCGAACGAGTGACGGAAAATCATGCCTTCAGTTGTTGACAGAACTACTGGTTGAAAACACTCCACATCTTTATCTGCTATTTTGAGTACGTTAGAGGGCCTAGTGCTCTCCTTCTGTCCATGATTAGTTGTGTGGGGTATATAACTGCTATTAACGATTGGAGAGACTCTAACTAACTGGCGGAGTGACATTGGTATATTTTTATATCGACGCCTATTAATTAGGTGCCCAGTTCAATATATCTGCAGGATTGGAATAGCATCTGGAAGCAATCTGTGAATAATTCAAGATTAAAAGTACACTGTCAAAGCTTCTCTCGTTGACAAAAAACGGCATGGATAAGCACATGATGCTTTGTGTAGTTAATGCTGGTAATAGGGAGTGAAAATAATAAATAGCAAGTAAATATATGATATATTTACTTCCCCGGGAGGTTTCTCACCTGTATTTAAATAGCCTGAACATAACAGTGTTACGAGAGTCTGTCTTTTGTAATTTGTGATATTATTGATTGAATGATAGTTATTATGGGTCACAATGTTTAAAGTTTTGAGTGTGGGTTGTGGGTCACTTTTCGCATCATATATGTTCAATGGCAATACTATTTTTAGCGGTACGCCTTTATGATAGAGCTCCAGAGTTACCTGCCTTGGCTTTATTTCTGTTTTGACCGGTCGTACGTTCCACAGATTTCCATAAAGTTCTCAGTGGATTAAGAATGTTCCAGACTCTGTGTCAGTATATATAAAGGCTGGTTGTTGTGTTGTCACACACGGGGACTACAACACGGAATTACACGGGACTTTTCATATCACTGGAGTTGTGTACATCTTTCTGCCGTCATCTGCCTACCGTCGTCTGTCTGTCCACATCGTCAAGACCGGTTGTCTACTGACATTGTAAACTATCTTCAATTAGAATATCTGCTCTCATTGTAAATATCAAGGCTCGTGGTGAGTTAATATATTATATTTGTGGCCCATTACTGTAGATTTGTGACTCAATTGCATTGTACTCAATATCTGTATTGTCATTCATTGTAGCTTGCTCATTGTTTGCTCAATATGTTATTGAATATTTTAGACTTGTCTGTGTTATATTTTGCTGGTTCAATGGGGATTCTTAAACCTTTTGTCACGGCAATTATTTAACCGTAACAACAGCACTGTTTAAACTGATTGCTGATGTAATCAATTATTAGGCACATGGATGGCCAAGTCGTCAAAAACACTGCCATTGACAGTGCAGAGGTTGCACTTAGGTGAGCCAGAAAACTATGATGGCTGCTACGAATTCGTTATCATTGCCACAGCTACAATCTATGAGTCACCAACTCATTCTTCTGATCTGGCTCTGTCAGACGTCCATTTTGATTCTGCCGATGACGTCATAGCAGCTGTAGAGAACCTTTCAGACAGCCACGAGGAGGACGTCACCATAATTCCCTCCAACATCGTTTGGAAAAGTATATCAGTGGAAGGGGATTTTGCAGAAAATTAAATAATTTTCCGTTTTGTCTTATTAAGCGGACCCCACAAGTCCAATGTAATACACCAAAACCAACATTGCGAAACAAACAATCGATTGGACTGAACTCTGTTCTGATGGTTTGAGAGAACTCTGTCTGGTCGAAGTGACACGCTGATATGAACTTCAATTGAACCACCAAGTATTTAGAAAATCAGTAATTTCTTCTCTCTAAAATATTATTTTGTTTTTACACTGAAACTTTCCAAGCGTGTAAATAGATTTAAAGATACTAGAATCAGACCCTCCCCATTGATGTGCTTTTATGTCGCTTTTGTAGACAAATTCCTTACGATAATTATCGTCTTCTAAATCATGAATCCGACGAGAATCCGATCAATCCTTCTCTTGCTCCTAATTGCATTTATATTGGAAAATGGTATTTGTTTCATAATTTTCAAATTACAGAGCAACACATGCAACTGGGGAACGATTTCCAGATTTGTCAAGACGTCATCACATATCCTTCAGTAATGTTGATTATACATGATTGGTGTTGAGGACAAGGCCGCCATGATTTTTCTAGTGAATGGAATATCGTCGTTTGCGTGTCGTTGGGGAGGGAACCGAGTTATGGTTTGAAATGTGCTCAGCTTTGTTTGACACATATCAGCTTTACTCACGAGCTCATTTTAATTCGATTTTACAGGTCGATGGTGAAAAAATAGACAACATATTCATGCGATAACTTGTTTTGTTACCTGAGTTTTTATCACTTAAACTAGCCATTAAATAAACACCATAAACGCTCTTGTGTGTTTTATGTAAAATCTGAACTGTTAAACGCGGAAAGGTACTTAGTGCTCCCAGCAAGCACTTCAGCAAGCAGTGTTTACTTTTTATTAATCAGTTTACGTCCTGCCATTACATACAACGGTAAAGAACAAAACGAGGAAGCCATCAACACCGTGTTGACGAGTTGACGAAGGGTGTAAAGTGTGGGACAACGAGACAGTTAAGTAATCTCTTTTGTGTTTGGTCCGTTTGCTCCCTGTTGGATTAATGTATTAGGCTTTATCTCGACTTTGAGCCATGTTAGTATCTATTACATAATTTCCGTTCTAAAGGCTTTGGAATATTAATACTCCTAAAGTATATTAATACACGTAAAGTTATAGTCGGGTTTTCAATCCATAAGGTTGGCTTTCTCCTTTGGCTCATGTTTGGCGTATGCTTAGACAGCATTAAATATTGTTTAAAATTGTTATTCCAGTTGACAGCATGCTGTTCACCACACTTTCGGACATTTGAGAATAACTGACTGAGGTCTTGTCCCGAGCAGTGATGTAGCCTGTGATTACTTGATCAACCGGTCCGTAGCAATATTAAGACGCTTGAAAGTCGAGTAGTATTATATACTTATGCGTTACGTTTTCTTAATCATGGAATCTGTTTCTAGTTTCATTCCGATGAATGTGATGTGTTCATCTGACCAAACAGTTGCAAGTAAAATATACAATTTTCATCATTCAAATCTTTACCAAGGCTTTGAATGCTGCCAACCAGATCATGTGTGATAGAAAGATTACGGTGTGGTCGATTTAATGTCAGTCGTAAAGATGGAAACTTTGAATACTATTTCATTCTATTGAATTGCAAGATGCTGGACATTCTGAATAGTACTTGTCATTCAATATCATTAGGTGAAGTGATGAGTACTATTCTTTATGTAAACTGCGTCCGAAGTTACCATTTTTATAGTATGTCATGTCTTCTGATTCAAAGGGTATAAACCGTTCATTATGCTCCATATAACAACCACCCCCTCCGTGGTGTAGTGGTTAGAGCGTCCGCCCGGAGAGCGGAAGGTCGCGGGTTCGATCCCCGGAGTATCTTACCAAACTATGGTACTTGTTGGCATTCATGGGTACAACAAGGACTGGTCGGCTAGGAGACATTATAATTTGTCTGAGTGGGGTATTCATGCTAAAATGCAGCCTGGTATCTGAATGAGCTTGCACTATAAAACCAGCTTAACTCTGGGCTAGTACAAGCAGCCACACATACACGAGCATGCACGTCGTCATTTGATCGAAGTATTCTCACCTTACCTCATATAACAACCGTATACATTCAGGACAACACAACAACAATGAAGCAGCCGTAGATTAAGATAATATCTTATCAGACATATCAATATCATGGCACATTATCCCGTCATAAGCGTCCATGCAAGTGCTGCAAGTCCCCATGGTTCCTAGTGTGGTGATCTTACCTTCAGTTGAGGCAACTATAGCCTGTTTTCATAATGTGTATTGTCCGAATAGGGCTATTACCTTAACGTTAGATGCTAGTTTTCAGCGGCGTAAAAGTTAACTCACTCATCCTAGTCAGGAGTTACGCCACCGTAATATTTCTGGAATGGTTTTAAAAGCGGCAATAAACAGTATTCATTCGCTAATATCCCATTTTGATAGTGCTGACGCCAGCCCGACTGTTGTAAAACACAAATAGCCCACTCGATCACATTGCAGGGTGAACCCATACACCCATTATCTGCAATCAACATCAGCAGTAACAGCGCATCCCCATTTAGTCGACCCCTTACGACGATTACATCTGGGGCTTGACGTGGCTCTGAATACCCAAGGGCACTCATGTCAGGACAGCATGGCGGTCAAAGTTCTGACTGAGGAAAACTCAACAGAATGATTTAAGTGACGAGAAACAGTAGCTACTGATATATATGAGCCAGACGCCATCGTTCTCCGTTCTCCGTTTTACCTTTAACTGAATATTTTATATGCGATTGAAAGCATCATTCGAGGTTTGTATTCTCAATGCATGCAAGCATTTTAAGTGGTCATGAACTCTCAGTGAATGCAAGCATCGTAACAAGAACATGCAAGCATTCTAAGTGATCATGTACGTGCATTCGCTTCAATCAACAATGAACAATCTAGCTGCCCTTTATGTTGGTAAATAAATGCTATTCATGAAAAATCCCATATTTCCTCTCAGCATTACCTGGCCTTCGTCATGACCTCAATGGTTTGTTCATTCATCGATCTTGATTCAAGTCAAGCCTACTGGAAATACGACTATCTGGTATCGCCGCTTTATGGAGATGGTGCAGGCCTATATTAAACATAATGACGCTTGAAGCACTAAAACATCGCGGGACAGTAAAACTGACGTAAGCTGAACCCTTGGAGATCCACTCACGGACACTCATCTGTGTGGTGAGGTTAATATTTAGAGACGGAATGACTCCGTTCATGTTCTAACTCGTACTGAACTAGTTTGGGGAGTCTCACTGCTCCTTGGTGAAATTCAATTTCCTTTTTCTTTCCACATCGTCCCCTTGAGATTACTGTAAAAAGTCGACACCATTCTGTGAGGGTTTAATTTAACTTTACCCTTCCAAAGATAACAGGGGGCTAAACAAGATGTGAAGGGTTGATGATAGACTTGACAAGTTTTCATTCCTGCCATTAAGTCATTGTATTGGGGTATTAGGTTCCAGAAAATACTTAAACTTCGTAGATTAAAAACTCCTATTTCAGCCAAGGAATTTTCGAGATTTCTCTTTTGTATGCAATAAAGTAGCTTCTGCCGTTGAAGTTTCTATTTCATTTTTTCTTGTGTCATCTTTCGAGACTAAATGGGCACCGGATAGAGTTTTCTTCATGTTTGGAACAGTCATACGGAGTGTTTCGTATCCAGTGATATCTTGTCTCCTTGATGGTGGTCTAAAAGATGTGTATTTTGTTGGGTTCAGTCCCATCAGGGATTCGAGCCCACACTCACAGAGTTAGGCTGAGTGGGTTAGACGGCTGACTTTGTGTGCTGGCCGTTAGGTGCCTGACTCAGAGGGTGTGGGTTCGAATCCGGGATGGGACTCAACCTAACAAAAGTACTAGAATCTTTTCTTTACTTGAAAAGTGTAAACCCACTCACTCATTCGACCACTGACACCACCCACCCACTCACTCACACGTGTGTAACTCGCTCTATAATGCATTATTTATGGACAAAGTAACGATGGAACAGTGCTGAGGCGGTGAAAAACATCACTCACTCACTCACTCAACCAATCACTCACTCACTCAACCACCAACCCATCCACCCACCCACTCGCTCACTCAGTTAACCACCAACCCATCCACCCACCCACTCGCTCACTCAGTTAACCACTGAACCACCCACCCATACCCACGCACTCACTCACTTCACTCACTTCACAATGTTATTATGTGTCAGCAGGATACTGAATGAGTGACTGTTCAGGCCACCATGCCATAAGTACACCAGGGGGGCTGTGGGATAGCCTTATGGTCAAAGCGTCCGCTCGTCACGACGAAGACCCGGGCTCGATTCCCCACATGGCTACAATGTGTGAAACCCATTTCTAGTGTCCCCCGCCGTGATATTGCTGGAATATTGCTAAAAGCGGCGTAAAACCATACTCACTTACTCATAAGTACACCACACACACAAAAATCATTTCGTTTACAGATCAAAACTACAAAACCATTTAATATTGATAAGATATTTTTTTCCCAATGGCTGTGCATGATAGGTTCCTGGAACATGTCTGCGGTGTCATTACGTCAATAGTTCCTTCGGCTCGGACAGTGAGAATGGCTGAGTTCTAACTGAGTAACTCGATGTTTCATAGACAATTTCTACATCATCAACAGAATCGCCGCAGCAGCAATATAAGCATCAATGCCTTTCACTTGACTCAGCATAGCGTTCAGCAGTCCCATTTGACTAATTTCACCGGGGATACATCAGCTGTCGAACTGCGTCTCATAACTCATTCCGTAATTATTTGCTTGTGAAGGGTTCAACACGCTTAATGTGCAGAAAGTTGAGGTAGATTAGGTATCCTTCTGCAGCAGTGTAACAGTCTCGGGAGACACATCATTTTCTGATAAGGTCACTCGTCGTGTTGTTCATGTCAGTACTCATCTACACCCACCTCCAACAAATGTCTGGTGAAAAAATAATCTTTGAATGGTATTTAGAAGTGGCATTCATAAAGTGGCAAAATGTATGGAAATCAACTTCTGTGTTCTGAGGAGCACAACGTTTCGGGGGATATTCTTATTCCTTTAGCAACACCTAAATGTTTTCTTATCCCTTTGTTGTAGAGTAAATGTCTGCCTGTGTTCCTCATAAGACTGTAGTTGTCATCCACAAATGTTGCACCTATATGTCAGACTGTGTGTCAACTCATCAACCCTTGAAGCTGTTCTACAATATACTGGCTTCGACAGAGAGAAACCTGGCTGGGTTACTGTTCATCCGCAAGGAAGACATCCGCAATGTCATTTACATTTAAAAAATGAAAAAAGCAACAAACTGTAGCTGTTCGTCTGACTCTGCACATTACGTTGATGCTGTGCAGCTTATATATCCCTCCATCTTCTGATATCCGTCTGTCGGATCTGCAAAATCTGTATGATCAGTTCCCTAAGCCATGTATCATCAAGGCGATTTGGCACCCGTGAAGAGCCACCTCCTTGTGGTGGGTGCTGGGTAACCCTAAGAGCTCTTCAAGCCCCGTGTGAACCCCGGGTCAAATAGGTCCATAGCACCCCATTGCTGGTCGCATGGAGCGACCGAACTGGGCAACCTGTTTGCCGTGGGTTTCGCCCCTGTGTCGGTGGAGGTCGGGAGACTGATGGTTGAAGGCACTGGTTCCAGGAACAGTGTTCCTTTGCCCAACACACCACTTCGCCCCTTACTTCGCCTAGGTGGTTGAATGGGCCCGGTTCAATCAATCGGCTGGTCATGCCAAGCCCTGTGCATGTATATTTTGCTGCACAAATGCAAGAAACTATGTAAAATTTCTGTCAGATGCATTGGCATGTGATATATGTTTGAATTTCAAAAACTTCAATTTTGTAATTTGCCTAGAGTCGCGTGTCCAGAAGGCGGTGGCTCATGGGCCAGTCTGGTAGAATAATTACTTTTGATTATTCTGCTTGAGTATATCATCCCAGTATCCTTGGTACTGCAAGTAGGAGGTCCACTTGTTTTTTTAGCATTGTCCTTGTGATACCCCGTGGTGGGTGGGAAGCTGGGTTGATGAATCTATATACGTTAACATGGATCCTGAAACCCCCTTGAAAAAGAAACGTCAGCTTGATACTGATGGAAGTACACCTGATAGTTGTAGACCACCTAAGCAAGTAGAATACTGGCCAAGATTTCTAGTGATAGAATCTCTAGATAAAAAAACAATTAAACTCAACCCGTTTGCTGTTTCTAAAGCAGTGTATGGTATAGCAGGAGACGTCAAAAATATCAAACGAATGAGATCTGGATCGGTACTCATAGAATGTAGCAAAGGACAACAAGCGTCTAGCCTGCTGTCAATTGATACATTGGATTCCCTGTTTCAGTGTCCGTGTCAATCCATCGGACCCTCAATTCTAGTAAAGGCATTGTCAGAGATAGAGATCATCTTTTAGAGGATATGACAGAACTTGATATCATGCTAGAGCTCAAAGAAACGATTTAAGAGGCGTCAGAACTCAAAAGTGGTTCCAACCAACACGTACCTGTTCTCATTTGTGTCTCCATCGGCACCAAGATCAATAAAAGCAGGATATTGTAATCTTCAAGTTGAACTGTATATTCCTAATCCGCTGAGGTGTTTTAAATGCCAAAAATTTGGTCATGGGATAAATTCATGCCCAAACCCAATAATTTGTGTTCATTGTGGGAAGGAATCACACGTCACAGAAGACTGTACAAAAAACTTGTGTTCAGGTAAGCATTCCTCATCGTCAAAGGATTGCCCAGTTTGGAAAAGGGAAATGGAGGTGAATAAGATAAAGCATAGTAAAACAATTCATTTATGTTGAAGCTAAGAAACTTGTACCAACTGTCCACCCAGGTGAATCCTATGCTTCTATTACCAAAAGACCATCCGCGACCACAGTCTCAGTCGAATGTCAGACAGAGCTGACGTGGACAAAGTCTACATCTCCTGTACTTGTCCCAAATCAAGAACTGTTAATGCGAGGAGAATCTGCTACACAGACTGCTGACGCGTTACCAGCTACAGTGACGTCATCTCAATATATGTCTTCTTCTAAACAGGGTCTCGCATGGCCAAAGACACAACCAGACACAAGAAGGTCCAACAGTCCCAAACCAAGACCAGATTCATTTCCATCAAAAACTGTACAAGAACCTCAGGTTAAACAAATTGTGAGAGGAAACCTAAAAATAAATATACTCTACCAAAGCGATAGACTCGCTAAGGTTTCAAATGATGAGATCCAGCTATATAATAAGTGTGGATCCCTTGAGGACATGGATGTGTCCGACCATAGCTTCTTACCCTCAAGGAAAGCGAGGGATAAATCTCCCGTACATCCTCCGCGGAAGAAATAATGTCTTCGCCTATAATTCAATGGAATTGTAGAGGACTCAGGACTAATTTTAAAGACTTACAGCTATTAGTCCAAGATCTAAATCTGTCAATATTCTAATTGAAGAAACCTATCTAAAGCAGACGGATAATTTTAACCTACTTTAATGCATACCACTATTTTTCTCCCCCAGGTGACAGGGCTACTGGTGGATCATCTATACTGGTGAGGAAAAATGTTATCCATAGCCTAGTCACACTCAAAAAAAATCCCCAAGCCGTGGCAGTACGACTTACATTACACGTTGCATTTACTCTGTTCATTGTATCTTCCACCTTCATCAGCTATCCAGTTAACTGATCTACAAGCTCTTTCTGATTAACTAATTAAACTCTGTTTGATCGAGGGTGATCTAAATGGCCATAACCCATACTGGGGGATTTTATCTCAAATAATGATCTGTGCATTTATGATAACGGTTCAAAGATATTTACATTGTGACACAGGAACATATTCAGCTCTTGATTTGTCAGTTACTGTCTTCAACCTATTGAGTGAATTCGACTGGTCAGTCCACGATGACCTCTGTAGAAGTGACCATTTCCCAACAATATCAAAACCCATGAACCCATCGGATGTTCCTCCATCGTCAAGATGGAATTTTAAATAAGCCAACTGGCCTTTATATGAAACCCTCTGTACTGACAAACTTAAACCTAAACGTTTTATTAATGTTCCTGATGCTATAACAGATTTCTCTGACATATTTAACACCATAGCTGATGAGTCTATCCAAAAGTCCTCTACAATTCCACACATACGGAAACCATGGTTTAATGCTGATTGCAAACAGGCTAGGAAGGCACGGAAAAAAGCTGAAGAATATTTCCGTCGTCATCCTATAGTCCACAATTTGAACAAATTTAAAATCTTAAACGCAAAAGCACGGCGTACATTCAAACAAAATAATCGTCAATCTTGGCGAAACTATGGATCTAATATCAAATCCCGAACGCCTATTTCTAAGGTATTGAATATGGATCTGTGCAAAAAAAAGTCTTCTCTTGTTCCGCCTGTGGGACTAAGAGTTAAACCTTTCATTTCTGCTCCTGGCATTGAACTAGAAAATATAGCTCCTTCTTTCTTTTCTTCCTTGGCAACTGGTGAGGCCACAAGTTGACCCAACACTGACAAAAATCAGAAACTAATGAATTACAATATAATCAATTAAAAATGTAATTATAATACATACAAATCCTTATTTATAGATGGATCCAAGGATGGTGGCGCAGTAACTGCCACTGTATTTGGATCCAGAACAATATCTTCTCGATTACCGGATAATAGCTCTATTTGTACAGCAGAAGCAAACGCAATACTGTTAGCTCTTAAGTATATTAAAAAAAAATCACAAATATAAACAATATATTATCTTTCTGACTTTATCTCTTATCTTCAGGCTATAAAAAAACTTTCTTGCAAACACCCACCTTTATTAGAAACTATTGAATTATATAATAATCTTGCTACTGGCCAATACGACATTGTCCTCTGTTGGTCACCCAGCCACGTTGGCATTTCTGAGAACACAATGGCCTGCCAAGGCAGCACTCAAGAAATCCATGATACCACTTCTTATTCCATACTCTGATTATAAAGCTGGCTTCAGACTTTATATCCGTGATCTGATGCAGAAGAAGTGGGACACCCAAATAGGTATAAATAAATGATATGAAATGAAACCCTATGTTGGTTACTCCAACTTAGGTTGTCTGTCCAGATTTGAAGAGGTCATCATGCGACGATGTCGTATTGGTTATACTACATATACTCATGAACACCTGTTAAAAGATGAAAATCCTCCGTTTTGTATCCCATGTGATGAAAGAATCACGGTCAAGCATGTTCTGCTTGACTGTATTGATTTTTCCATCACAAGGGATAAACATTTCAATGTCAAAACAGTGAAGGATCTTTCTAAAGTTAACTATCATTTAATTATTGAATTTTTAAATGAAATAGAATTGTTAAATATATTTCGATAAATGGTTTGTAAATAGATAAATATTTTATTATTGGTAGTAATTTAGCAGCTGAGATTGTGAGTGGCTGTATCCTCACAGGGGGTTGAAGTATTATGAAATTATTGTCTTCCAGTGGGGGAACGTAAGTCCCAAAACATTCAAGGTAAATTAAGCTTACCGAATATATTAAAACGTAGCAGTTTTGTGATTTTAAGTTATGGCTAAATTACCAACAATCACCAACGACTGAAGGGATGATGTAAATCTGGCTAGGGTCCATGCAGGTAGCAAAGGTACTGTAAGTCCCCATAGTGCCTAGTATTGGTGGTCTACCTTCAGTTGCTGGTGATCTCCAGCCCATTTCTATATTGTACTGTCTGTACTATTTGTCTAATTTTAAAAGTTACATGCTTGTTTTAATTCTCTAGCTGTGATAATCTTGTTTTTTATTGTCCTTGTTGACAGGTGTTTTATAATTTAATTGCGTTATAACTTTTTAAGTCGCAATATGGCCGAAACATTGCCGATGTGACAATAAATCACTCACTCACTAACGTCGTGGTTATATTTCCTTATATGGGGACAACATGCATGCAGTTGTGTAAGGCTGCTCATCCCAGGAGTCGATTTATTGCGCTATGTCACAGTCCGAACACTGGTACTCCATCCAGACAAAGCACACCGACTCCAAGAGTCTTGCTTAATCCACGTAAAGTCATGTAATGGCAGGATAACTATTCAACGCCATCATTTAAAACGCCGTTTGCCTATCTAAATGTGCATAACTCTACCACACGCGAGAAAGCGATGTCCCTTCCAGAATTGCCAATACGACGCCGTATCTGCTGACCTTGAACCCTTTGTCCTGGAATCCACTCGGATAATGCACATCACTAAATTGCCACCTGTGTCTTGGTGCTGTTGCCAGCTGCCCTGACGCTGTTAGATCCGACGGACTATCTCTGGCACGAAACATCTCCTCTGGGGTATTTGCTTTGTCTGGAATTCAAAAGTCAAGAGGACGTCAATTCACTGAAAATACAGGACAATTAACCCGTTACGAGCGGCTGTGGAGTTCTTTCGCCGAGGGGGCGTTTCTAAATAAATGGCATTAATACACAATGCAACATATATTTTATCGCTATCACTCACAAAGAAAATAGAACACTCAAAATCTAAATACCACAATATTTTTTCTTCTTTTCATTACGTGATAATCTATCGTAACCGCTCAATGCTTCCATCAAGAGCCACAAACCAATAATCATCTGTGTTTCTTTCTGGATGGTCCCCGCTCGAGATGATGCAATCATCCCTTTAGACTTTTTCACCGTGATGCAGGAAGGTCTCTGGCCGGCTTTTGAGTTCGTTCAACAGTGGGGAGATCGGTCACAGAGGCAATAGGCAACGCTAAATTGACTCTTTCGAACAGAAGCTTCTCGCAGCATCTTGGGACCGTCGAGCTCGTGTGCTGAGGGGGCCACGGATCACGGACCTCTATGAAACACTGGTTTTATTGAACAGGGATATTTTCTTTCTTGAAGGTGGGGCTTACAGAAGTCAAGGACTGCTATAAGTTGGTGGAGGTAAATGTGAATAGTTATTGTTTGTTTATAGGTTTGCACTAGAATAGCAACAGGCAACAGGAGACCGTCCCTTGCCACGTGGTACTGACTAAAGTGACTGAAATGTCTCACACTGGACAACAACACTGCGTACACTTGTCGACAGGTGAAAGTCGCACACACTCATATATAGATCACCACCGAAACCAGTCGACAGTAGTATGCCATTCGCAAGTCAGTTCATGTAATGTTTTACATGCATGTGCACATGCGTCTTTGTACATTGCAATGAAAGGCCTGGTCCATAGAGTTACTTAAATACAGGAAGATGGAGTCAAACTTGTGAAGTTGGCCCGACATTTTCCAAAGCCAAGGTTGTAATTTAGGAGCAGATTACCACAACTTCGAAAGGAAGAAAACTTTCAATTATGATCTGTTTACATTCTGCAATTGAATAAAAAGAAAAAGCTGAAAGAGGAAAAATGTAGTTCTTAAAGTTTTCCCCTAACCAACGTAGGAACTTCAGCTGATAGTCTCTTTCTACTGCGCCCTCCGCCAGTTCAACAGTCAACACAAGATGATTACTGCCACTCAAGGCAAAGTTGTCTTTTATTGCCGTATAAGAGACATTTTGTGCTCCGAATCAACACTAGGATCGAAAAACACAGTTTATCAATGTCAAGTTAATTTGTCAATTTCTTTGCAAGTAGTCTTCTATTAGAACGAGTAACGGGACATCAAGCCTTCAGTTGTTGACAGAGCTACTCATTGAAAACACACCACATCTTTACACTGCTATTTTGAGTACATTCGAGGGTCTAGTACTTTTTTTCCGTCCATGATTAGTTGTGTGGGGAATATAACTGCTATTAACGATTGGAGAGACACTAACTAACTGGCGGAGTGACATTTGTATATTTTTTATGTTGAAGCCTATCAATTGGTCGGTTCCCTGTTCGATATAACTGTAGGATTGCAAAAGCATCCAGAAGCCACATGTTGTCATTAAATTATCATTCAAAGTACTATCACAGGTTCCCAGCTGACAGAAACGGCATGAGTAAACACAGGTTGTTTTGTGGTTTGTATATATTATCATGGCAGTGTGGAGCAAATGATGTACGTTATTTGTTTATTGTTTGTTGCGTTTAACCAGCAAAGTGCGTCATGGTATTTTTGCGAGCTCAAGTCATTCGTATCTTATTCAAAACTATCATGCTCGCAAAGATTTACAGTATATGTAGTTACTTATCACACTCATTTAATAACTGGAACATAATTGCACTATTAAAACTCAAGGCATACATTTAACTATTGGGCACATTAGGTCCTGGCAACAAAGGCACCACAACTGACTGTGTATCAGTAGCACTTACATCAGCGGGAACCTGTGATCATGGGTTCGAATCTCGTCGCCATTAATTATGTTTCTGGGTTTGTCGGCCTGTGCTCTTTGGATTCACCAGAGACTGAGACGTGCACTACTTCCGGCTTTCCGCCAACATCACAATATGAAATAGTGTTTCAGGCGGCACTAAATAGATTTCACTCACTTACAGCCTTATTGGAGTAGACTGAAACACTTGTCGCATTATGAAGACGAACTCCACCCAATGACATTGTGTTACATGCCTCTGAAAGTGATAAATGAAGAAAGTTTCAAGGGAAGTGGTAGATAAAGCACACACGGTATTAGGAAATGTGTAAAATATAAATTACCGGATTCTATGTCATTTATGTTCGTTACTGCCAAAGAAATTACTCAAGTTCACTTTCGGATGAAATCTGTTTGTGTCTCATTATTCGATCGCCGTTTTGTATCATTATCCCTGACACGGGAATCATTCTCAAATAACTTAATCACCAGGTAAAGCGAACGTGGAGGTCAGCGCTTTCCGATCCAGCTGACTTGTAAGCACTGCAATCGTTTTCATTCTGCCGTTCACGTTATACAACGGCTGACTCTCATAGAAGTGTGAGTGAGTTAGTATTAATACTTAACGGCAATATTGTGACGAGAACACATTTCATATGCTAAGGAATACATGTATAAAATAAAACTTGTCAATGGTCAGTAGGGTGTGTTAGTGAGTGAGTTACGTTTTACGCCGCTTTGAGCAACATTCCAGCAATATCATGGCGGGCAATGGACAGTAGAACAACTAAAGGATCACACTTAGAATTAAAACTAGCATCTAAGGCTTAGGTAATAGCCCTAATCGAAAAATTCACAATATGAAAACAGGCTATAGTTGCCTCAACTGAATGTAGATCACCATACTAAGAACCATGGGGCTTACAGTACTTGCATGGACGCTTATGTGGATAATGTGCCAAGATATTGATATATCTGATAAGATATTATCTTAATCTACGGCTGCTACATTGTTGTTGTTGTGCAATGTTTTCCTGAACGTATACGGTTGTTATATGAGGTAAGGTGAGAATACTTCGATCAAATGACGACGTGCATGCGTGTGTATGTGTGGATGCTTGTACTAGCTAGTTCTATAGTGCCATCTCACTGAGATACCAGGCTGCAGTTTAGCATTAATAGGTGAGGTGAAATTGGGTTTAACGTCGTGCTTGAGAATATGACGACGTGCTCATATGACGACGTGCATGCGTGTGTATGTGTATGTGCGGCTGCTTGTACTAATCCAGACTAAAGCTGGTTTTATAGTGCTAGCCCACTGAGATACCATGCCGCAGTGAAGCATGAATACCCCACTCAGACACATTATACTGACTCCGGGCCGACCAGTCCTTGTTGTACCCATTAATGCCGAGCGCCAGGCAGGGACCAACATGTACCATATTTTAACGTCTTTTGGTATGACGCGGTCGGGGATCGAATCCACGACCTTCCGCTCTCCGGGCGGACGCTCTTACCACTACACCACGGAGACGGTGGTTGTTATATGGAACGTAATGAACGTTTCATACTTTAAAGCACAAGACATTACATACTATAAAAATGGTAACTTCGAACGAGGTTCACATAAAGAATAGTAGTGCCTTCATCCCTTATCCTAATAATGCTGAATGACAAGTATTATTCACAATGTCCAGCATTTTGTAATTCAGTAGAATGAAAGAGTTTTCAAAAACGTTCCGAAGTTTGCATCTTGACATTAAATCAACCGTACGAAAATAATCTTTAATATGGTCTGGTTTACAGCATTCAAAGCCTTGGTAAAGATTTTATTAAAATACACAGTAGACATGTAGATTATATTTCAGATTTGAATGATGAAAATTGTATATTTTGACTTGCACCTGTTTGGTCAGGTGAACACATCACATTCCTCCGGACTCCACTCATTCAGAAAATGATCACATAACACATATGTAAATTCCGCTACTCGGCTTCAAGCGTCTTAGTATTGCTACTGACCCGTTGGTCAGGCTACATCTCTGTTTGGGACAATACCAACCTTCGTCAGTGAACAGCCTGCTGTCAACTAGAATAGCAACTTTGAAAATATTTAATTCTGTCTAAGCATACGCCAAAATAGACGAGAAGGACAACCTTGTGAATTGAAAAACGGACTAAAAATGTATGTGTAAAGAGTATCATTATTCTAAGTGCCTTGGGAGCTATTGCAATAATAGATTCTAACATGGCTGAAAGTCTAGATACAGCCTAATCCATTAATCGAACAGGGAACAGATGAACTAAACACAAAAGGCAATGTTTCACTGTCTCGTTGTCACACACTTTACATCCTTCGTAAACACGGTGTTAATGGCTTTCTGGTTGTGATCTTTACCGTTGTGTGTAATGTCAGGTTGTAAAGTGCTTCATAAAAAGTAAACATTGCATGCGGAAGTGCTTGCTGTGAGCACTAAGTACCTTTCCGCGTTTAACAGTTCAGATTTTACATAAAACACACAAGAGCGTTTATGGTGTTTATTTAATGGCTAGTTTAAGTGATAAAAACTCAGGTAACAAAACAAGTTATCGCATGAATATGTTGTATATTGTTTCACCATCGACCTGTAAAATCGAATTAGAATGAGCTTGTGAGTAAAGCTGATATGTGTCAAACAAAGCTGAGTACATTTCAAACCATAACTCGGTTCCCTCCCCAACGACACGCAAACGACGATATTCCATTCACTAGAAAAATCATGGCGGCCTTGTCCTTAAAACCAATCATGTATAATCAACATTATTCAAGGATGGTGATGACGTCTTGGCAAATCTGGAAATTGTTCTCCAGTTGCATGTGCTGCTCTGTAATTTGAAAATTATGAAACAAATACCATTTTCCAATATAAATGCAATTAGGAGGAAGGGAAGGATTGATCGGATTCTCGTCGGATTCATGATTTAAAAGATGATAATTATCGTGAGTAATTTGTCTACACAAGCTAACTGAAGCACATCAATGGGGAGGGTCTGAATCTAGTATCTTTAAATCTATTTACACGCTTGGGAGGTTTCAGTGTAAAAGCGAAATCAAGTTTTAAAAAGAAGAAATTACTGATTTTCTAAATACTTGGTGGTTCAATTGAAACTTATATCAGCGAGTCACTTCGACCAGACGGGGTTCTCTCAAACCATCAGAACAGAGTGCAGTCCAATCGAATGTTTGTTTCACAATGCTGGTTTTGTTGTATTACATTTGACGTGTGAGGGATGGTAAATAAGCTAATAAGATGAAACAAAAATAACTTACTTTTCAGATCCCCTACCATTGACATACTTTTACAAACGATGTTGGAAGGAATTCTGTGGACGTCCTCATCTTGGTTGTCTGAAAGGGTCTCCACAGTTGCTATGACATCATCGGCAGAATGAAAATGGACGTCTTCCAGAGCCAGATCAGAAGATAACTGTGGCAATGATGATGGATTCGAACCCACTATCATAGGTTTCTGGCCCACCTAAGTGCAACTTCTGCGCTGTCAATGGTGGTACTTTTAAAGACTTGGCCATCCTTGTGCCCAATATTTGAATGAATCTTCAAGCAGTTTAAACAGTGCTGTTATGTTCAGGTTATTTAAATACAGGTGAGAAACAACACCCGATATAATAATATATTTCATAGTTATCATATATTTACTTGCTAATTAGTATTTTCATTCCACATTGCCAGCATAACATACACAAACCACATGCCTTATCAATGCCTTTTTTTGTCAACTGGTGAAGGTTGGACAGTGTACTTACAATTTCATTATTGACAGGTGGCTTCCAGATGCTATTTCAATCCTGCAGATATATTGAACTGGGCACGTAATTAAAAGGCGTCAACATAAAAATATACCAGTGTCACTCCGCCAGTTAGTTAGAGTCTCTCCAATCGTTAAAAGCAGTTACATTCCCCTCACAACTAATCATGGACAGAAAGAAAGCACTAGACCCTCTAACGTACTCAAAATAGCAGGTAAAGATGTGGAGTGTTTTCAATGAGTAGCTCTGTCAACAACTGAAGGCATGATTTCCCATCACTCATTGGAATAGTGGACTTGAGGCCAAGAAATTGACAAATTAACTTGACATTGATAAACTGTGTTTTTCGATGCCCATCTTGATTCGGAGAACAATAAGTCATGTACACGGGCAATAAAAGACAAATTTGCCTTGAGTGGCAGTAATCATCTTGTGTTGACTGTCGATCTGACGGAGTGCGCAGTGAAAACAGGCTATCAACTAGAGGATCCTACGTTGGTTAGGGGAAAACGTCAAAAGCTACTTTTTTCCCTCATTTAATTACGGAATACAAACAGCTCCCGGTTGTGAGTTATCGCCTTTTCTAAGATGTAATCTGCCCCTAAATTACAACCCTGGTTTTGGAATAATGTATTACAGTAACAATATGCAGGAGGCCTTCTGTACGTAAATACAGTGTGTGTGTGTGTGTGTGTGTGTGTCCGTGTGTGTGTGTGTGTGCTTGCGTGTGTGTGCGTGCGTGCGTGCGCGCGACTTTATCCTGTCGACTAGTGTAGGCAGTGTTGTAGTGTGGGACATTTCAGTTTAGGCACTGGCGACTTCTGACGACTGTTACAATTCCAATGCAAACCGACAAACAAAACCTATTCACATATCTTCACATCACATCTCCACCAACCAGTAGCCGTCCTCGAGCACAGTAAACACCTGCCTTCGAGAAAGAAATTAGCCTTTTCAATTAAACCAGTCCTACATAGTCGTCTGTAATCCGTGGTCCCCTCAACAGACATGCTGAGCTGTCCCGATAGCTTCTGTTCGAAAGAGTCATTCAGCGCTGCCTACTGCTCTTGTGAGCGACCTCCCCAAAGTAGAACGGACTAAAAAGCCGACCTGAGACTTTCCTGCGATCATGGTGATATAGTCAGAAGGGATGATTGCATCATCTCGAGCGGGGACCATCCAGAAAGAAACACAGATGATTATTGGTTTGCGTCTCTTGATTGAAGCATTGAGAGGGTTACGATGGATTATCACTTAATGAAAAGCAGAAAAATATTATTGGTATTTAGACTTTAAGTGGGTTGTTTTCTGTGTGAGTGATAGTGATAAAATAGATGCTGCATTGTCTGTCAATGCCATTTATTTAAAACGCCCCCCTCGGCGAATGAACTCCCCAGCAGCTCGTAACAAGATAATTGTCCTGTATTTACAGTAAATTGACGTCCTCTTGAATTTTGAATTCCAGACAAAGCAAATACCCCCAGAGCAGATGTTTCGTGCCGGAGACAGTCCTCCTGGATCTAGCACCGTCAGGCCAGCAGCAACAGCACCAAGACACAGGCGGTCTGTTAGTTATCTTCGTTATCGTGTGGATTCCGGTACAAAAGTTTCAAGGTCAGCAGACATGAGCGCAGTGTCGCCATTACCGCGTCGTATTGGCAGTTGTGGAAGGGGCATCTTTATTGTTTCTGTATAACCGGTCATATTCATGCGTATGGTAGAGTTAAATAGTTGATGGTCCCGTGCCGAAAAATGTTTGAGTTTTTTTCCTGCCATCAGATAGGTATTAAGCAGAATAAAGAAGGATTGGTCTAGTCAATTGCTGTGTCAGGCTGGGGAACCAACGGTCAGACTGTGACATATTATATACGCTCGTTAGCGCAATTAATCGCGTTCAGCACGAACTAGTACGAGCAGCCACAAACACGTGCATGCATGTCAGTATGTAAGAACAACAACCATGGTGTAAACCATGGTATTCAACTTACTTTACCTCACCTTAAGGGGGAGGAGAGGGAGGGGGGTGAGTTGACACACAGTACTAAGTTTATGGATGTCAGCTGCCCTGTTGTGTTCCTCTTGATACCAGAGTTGGCATCCACTCATCCTACCCCCTTTATGAGTATCACTTGTAAAGGCCATTTAGACATTATGTTTAATCAGACATTTGCGTTAGTAGATCAGTACTGACATGAACAATAAGGACAAGTGACCTTATCAAGAAAATAATGTGACTCCCGAGGCTGTTACACTTCAATAGAAGGATACCTAATCTACCCCAACTTTCTGCACAGTAAGTGTGTTGAACCCTAAACAAACCTACAATTACAGAATGAGTTATGAGACGCAATTTGACACCTGAAGCTTTCCCAGTGAAATTAGTTGAACATAAGCCAAGTGAAAACCATTGATGCTTATATTGCTGCTGCAACGCTTCCGTTGATGATGTTGACATGGTTTATCACACACCGAGTTAATCAGTTAGATGTTAGCCCTCCTTCAATGTCCGAACTGAAAGAACTCTAGACGTATTCAGATCTCCGACATCTTCCAGGGACCTGTCATGCACAGACATTGGGAAAATATCTGTGATCAATATTGAATGGTTTTAGAGTTGTGATCTGTAAACGAAATGATTCCAGACATTCCAATATGCTGCTGAAGAGTTCATCTATTGTGTGGTGTACTTACCGCGTCGTGGCCTGAGCAGACAACACTCTTTCTGATGACACATTAAGATTTCAATTTTGTTCTAGTTTATGTTTTAGTCTGTTACAGATCCCTTTGGGTATTGTAACATAAGAGGTCTAAAATGTGCATCAGATTATCAACATGGGCCCTGAGTGAGTGAGTGTGTGAGTGCTGTTTATGGCTGCCCCTTTCAGCAATATTCCATCGAGCCTTGTCAAAGGCATTGACCATGGACCACGCATCTACCATTTACTCACTAAAAGCGATGTTTACACTTCAATCCCACTTATTCACGCACATCTGAAATCCATTCCTGATCAGATGGCTCTCAGGGGGACTCAGAGTAATAGTTTTAGTGAAAACAAATAATCCTGATGCATGTAGACAGTATCTTGTGCCAGTTATGAATAAATGTGCACATGTAAGAGCACAACATATGCATAGTCAGCAGCCAAATATAAACGTCCCTCGAGTGTTGTACCGAAAACGTCATGAACAGTTCTTCGAAAAGTACTCTCTCGTGACATATTTGCTTTCCCCCAAACTAAGCTCCGTCTTTAGGAGGCCTCTAGACTGGTTCTGATGTTCCACTCTCCTGACGTCGCGGATCAATGTGCAGCCCGTGGGTGAAGCTCGACCAGTTTGACATTGATTATCATGCAATTCCTTCTCACACTAATCTGCTGACAAACAGAAAGTTGTATTTTGGAGTTCCGGAAATGAAAGACTGGCACGAACAGCACGTTTCTGTTTTACCGAAATAAAAAAAGAGTCACCTACGCGAGTCAACATCGATCAGTTTTGTGTCAGGTGTATCTGTGATATATAGATATAAATATAGATATAGATATATAGATATATAGATATAGATATAGATATAGATATTATATTACTCCCACATCCAGTGTTGTATTGGGTATAGGAGTCAGTGTGGTTGCAGAAGAACATTATCTATCTAATTGCTATGTGGTGAGCATCAGGATTCAAAGCACGTTCATGTCTTCGATAAAACTAATTCCTTTTTTTTTAACCAAATTCCACTGTCGATGTCAACATAAATTTCTGAGGCTAATTCTCCACAGTTTCTATCTACATGGGGGCGCTGAAGTAGCCTAATGGCTATTGTGTTCACTCATAAGGCCGTAGACCTGGGTTCGATTGCAAAAAGAGATTCAACCTGACATGCCAACTTCTGGTTTGTCGTCATATGTCTAGAAATGTTTATAAGATCTCACTCGGTCACTCACTCAACCGCTCATGACCTTTATCTGTTCCCCAAAAATTGTCACATTCTTCAACGAATCAAACATAAATATTATTGCTCTAATTATCTGGATATGTTTATCAAGCACAAGAATTTGTTTACCTTCGTCTCTTGTATAAGATTAGAACAGCAAGACAAACACCGGATGGTGCTTTCATGTCATGTTTTAATCGTTGTGCAAACACCACCTTGGATCTGTACAATGATGTTATCAATTAAACGATACGTGACACTTATCAATTGAAGGATATTGTTTACACGAATGCTGATGCTGGTCGATAATTCGGGTCAACTATTCCACGTTAAGAGGAAAGTTCACGACGCCCTGCTAAAACCGAGTAAAATGAAGCATTATGCTCTCTTTGTAATTCAAATCATATCGGAGATGAATTTCACTTTTTGTATATGAGGGAATTAACAATATTTGACAAAATAATAATAATCCTATTTTAAGCAACGCCCCAAAAAAGGAAAAGAAATAACGTATATGTGTAACATATGGTCTCTTAACTGTATAAATTCATGTATAAACATAGTTTATTCTATTACCAGCCAATATGTATATATTACCATTCTGTGCATCATGCATGTGTGTAGCAGATGTAAGTTGTACATAATGATGATGTAAACAGGTACCTCTACTGCAATTTTGTGGAACACAGTTTGGATGATAATATCATTTGCACCAAAACACAAATAATGTTTTTTTCTACAGCTTTCATCTGGAGACAGAATGTGAGGGAAATGAGTTTATGAGGTACATTCAGAGGTTTTCCCTACATCTGAAAAGCTATAGCACCCTTGTTCGGAGATGTGGACAAGATTTTCCATCAAGAAAATGAGACAGGCCAGACAATGATGACCCCTGATTATGAAGGAAGGGGTTAGTTGTCTGAATAGAGATCGGATGGTCAGGCTGACTGACTCGGTTGATGCACATCATATCAAGCTTCTAAACACATAAACGAGCGCGTGCACGCGTACCCTTAGCACTAGCCATGAGATGAAAACTTAATGACATATTATTCAGCACAATCAGTAGCATCATTACTTAAATTATGTTTTTTAAAGCCAGTGAGATCGGATGGTCAGGCTCACTGATTCGGTAGATGCATATTGTTACGAGAGTGTGTTTTTTGTAATTTGTAGTTGAGTTGGGTTGAGTTGAGTTGGGCTTTACGTCACATCGGCATTATTCCAGCCATATAGTGACCAGAACAAGTCTGCATTAATATACATTGTAAGTACAAAGTGGTTTCGTTTCAAAGACATACATTCATTACGTTGTCATTTTATAACAGAGAATGTCATAGCACTAGATTGAAAAGCAGATACATTCGTTATTGACATTACACAGTTACATTTTATGATATAGACTTCCCTCAGGTAGTTTAGTATCAGATGAGCGCTCACGCTGGAGAACAGATCTTTCAGATTGGTTGCGTGATAATGCGAGTCCCTTGCAGATGTAAACTCCACACAGTCAAGCAGAATATGCTTGACGGTGAGAGCCTCATCGCAGGAGAGACATATGGGGGGTCCATCCCCATCTGTTTTTAGCAGATAGTCATGTGTAAACCGACTATGGCCAATACGACATCGTCGTAAAATTACTTCATCACGTCTTGACTGGCAACCCAAGCAGGTATAACCGACTGTTGGCTTCAATTCATGGAGTTTGTTTCTTCCTACTTGGGTGTCCCACCTTTTTGCATCAAGTCCCGAGTATAGCTTTGATAGTGGGTTTGAAATCACTGTACGGGATTAGCAGTGGAGATAGGGGCTTTTCAAGAGCTGCTTTTGCTGCAGCATCGGCCTTAGTGTTACCTGCTATGCCGACGTGACCCGGCAACCAGCAGAGGATGATGTCATATTGGCTAGTAGAAAGGTCGTTGTACAGTTCTAATATGTCCAGGATGATTGGGTGACTTGAAGTCACGTTTAGAAGTGCTTGAAGGCAGGATAATGAATCTGTAAATACGATGAAGTTTTTGGACTGATTTTGCTGTTGAATGTAGGTCAGAGCTGAGAAGATAGCTTTGGCTTCAGCGGTGAAAATGGAACTGTTGTCGGGGATCCTAGAGGAGACAGTCTTGGCTCCAATGACTGTAGCGCTGGCAACTTGGCCATCGTCCTTGGATCCGTCTGTGAAGATGGATCTATGAGTGTTATACTTCGAACGAAACTGGTTGTATTCCTGTTGGAACACCAAGGGATTTGTTTCAGACTTTTTGAGTTTGGTGAGGGTAAGATCGACCTGTGGTTTCACCATTTGCCATGGTGGTGAGGACAGAAGTCGGTAAGGCGCAATGATGTTGAGATAAATTTTAGCTGCAGATATGTGTGGTTTGATCCTTATTCCAAGTGGTGGAACCAGGCTTGGCAGTTTAGGAAATAAGTTTTCATAGAGCGGGTTGAAAACACAGTTGTATGCTGGATTGGACTCATTTGAACGTAATTTAGTGATATACTGCAGTGAGAGTTTAATGCGGCGTTGTTCAAGGAAGGTTCATTGGCCTCCGCATATAGACTGTCTACCGGAGAGGTCCTAAAGCTCCCAGGCAGAGCCTTAGTCCTTGGTGGTGGATAGAGTCTAATTTTTCTAAATTGCTTTTTGCAGGCTCCACCGTAGACAATGGAGCCATAATCCAGTTTACTGCGGACTAATGATCTGTACAGGTGAAGGAGGGTGGTCTGATCCCCTCCCCACTCTGTATTTGAAACTACTTTTAGCAAGTCTAAAGCCTTCAGGCACTTTGTTTTCACATATTTTATGTGTGGTAAGAATGTCAGGTGGCGGTCGAATTTGAGTCCAAGGAATTTGGCCTCTTCTACTACTTTGATGGGAGTACCATCTAAAGTTAGGTCTGGATCCTTGTGTGGTTTGTATTTACGACAAAAGTGAATACAATTCGTTTTGGATTTTGAAAACCTAAAACCATTTTCATTGGCCCATTTTTGGATTTTGTTAAGGCAGAGTTGTAGCTGCCTTTCTGTTGCGTGCATGTTCTTACCACGACATGAAATATTGAAGTCATCGACGAAAAGGACCCATCAACGCAACTGTTCAGAACGTTAGTGAGGCTGTTAATTTTGATGCTAAAAGTGTGACAGACAGGATGCTGCCTTGGGGACGCCCTGATCTTGATGGAAGTAATCAGACAGTGTGGAACCCACCCGAACTTGGAATTGTCTGTTATTTAGAAACGAGATATGAATTGAGGTAGTCTACCCTCAATCCAAACTCGTGTAAATCTTTTAGGATACCATGTTTCCATGTTGTATCATATGCTTTTTCTAAGTCGAAAAAGATAGATACTGCATGTTGTTTGTTGACAATGGAGTTTTTGATGAATGCTTCCAGACGCACCAGATGGTCAATGGTACTTCGTTTTTTTCGGAAACCACATTGGAGGTCACTGAGGAGGTTATTGGTCTCCAAGTACCAGATTAATCGATTGTTGACCATGCGCTCCATGGTTTTGCAAACACAGCTAGTTAGTGATATAGGACGGTAGTTTGAGGGATCAGTATGGTTGTTACGCAGCAGTGGAAGACTTAAAAATAACTCAACAATTTTTAAAGTTCATTGTAAGTTTACTTATAGAAACATGAACCAACGAAATATTTCAACGGCACTATATACAGCAATATGTCCTAATTTGACATAACACGGCACGGTCCTTATGTGACCACCGAAACCATCATATGGTCCAATTGAAAGTCCTTATTTGACTTCTTACTATTATGCCCTGATTTGGCACAAAAAGAGACAGTCGCCGACAGTGTGGCTGCTCTATCGAAAACCAAAAACGAACTGCCTAGTTCAGTGACAAGTATACACTGTCGCAAGCTTTTGCGCAATTCTGCACGTGGTTCACGCACGGCTATCCAGCTCTTTTGAAGTGGTGCGTTCGTGCGAATGTTTGGGTTTGTTCGGACCTTCTGTCCATTCCCCCCACTATGATAACTTCGTGTCTGTCATAATTCTACAACATTCATTACAATGTAATTCAAACAACAAATATTCACATTTCACATGTTCTGAACCTGAAAAATAAAAAAAATGTCAGTTCAAAGTTCACACTCATTCTTAAAAGAAACACCATGAGTCCTCTCTGAAAATAAAATTCACACATGTTCACATGAAATCAAATCCTTGAAACGCACATATGTTCCTGTGAATGTTAATGAAATGTCTAATATACATACAATATTGTCCTTTCTGTTCCTCTTCTCTATTCAGTCCTTTTCTCTGTTCCATCCTCTGTTTTCGATCCTGTTGTCTGTTCTGTTCCATCCTGTTGTCTGTTCTGTTCCATCCTGTTGTCTGTTCTGTTCCATCCGGTTGTCTGCTTTGTTCCATCTGTCCATTCCAAAGGACATACTTTTGTAACTGGTCTAGTAACTATGGCTTTGTCTGTTTTAATGTCCACAACTCTCACGTGGCCATCTGTTCCTGGATATGTCCTTGTGATGATCCCAAGCTTCCAACTTCCTCGAGGTGCTTCTGGTGATATAATGGTAACCACATCATCCACTTGTAGATCACGGCTGGGTGAAAACCATTTCCTTCTTGTCTGTAATGATGGCAACCACTCCTTCATCCAGCGCCTCCAGACATGACGCACAAGGTCCTGTACTCTTCTCCACCTCTTCATCGGACTGTAAGCCGTGACATCCACAGAATCCGGAGCAAATACCCCCCCACTTTGACCATGTAAAAAATGATTTGGTGTCAAAGGCACGTCATTATGTGGCTGAGCACTTTGATATGTCAAAGGGCGGGAGTTTATTAGACCTTCAGCACCAACAAACGCTGTCACCAGCTCCTCATCTGTTATATCTCCAGATCCCAGAATGGCATATATTGCTCGCTTGGCAGCCTTAATCATTGACTCAAACACTCCACCGAAGTTGGGAGCATGAGGAGGATTTAACTTCCAGATCACCCCTCTATTGGCCAATGATGACTTAACTTTGTCTGTATCCAGTTGAGCAACAAGCTGTTTCAGTTCATTTGCAGCGCCAATGAAATTTGTGCCATTATCTGAAAGAATTTCTTTGGGTAACCCTCGTCTACTAGCCATCCTGTAGAACGCATTAAGAAAGGAGTCACTGTCCAATGCATACGACATCTCCAAATGTACTGCTCTTTGTTGCTAAGCAAGTGAAGAGGCACAAATAGCGTTTTTTGCCTCGACTTTCCACGTCCCTGAATTGTAAGAAATGGCCCAGCATAGTCAACACCTGTCTGCTCAAAAGCTCTAAGCGAGTACCTCAAACGCATCTTTGGCAGTGGCGCCATTATTTGAGCTGTTGGTTTTGCCTTTTGTCGGCGACAATGTGAACATTCCCGTTCCCATTCGCGGATCTCCTCACGACCAGCAATTATCCAAAAACGAGATGACAAAACAGCAAGCATGTGATTTGTACCAATAACATGATTGCCGTCCTCATGATGTTTCTTAACAATCAACTTAGTCACCCAGTGTTTTCTAGGCAAAATGATTGGGAACTTTGTTTGGAACGGCAAATAATCTGCATGTTTGAGTCTGCCATCAGACCTAAGCAGACCATCATCATCCAGAACAGGATGAAGATTAATAAGTTTGCTACCTTTGGAAATGGGTTTTCTATTTGCTATTGCCAAATATTCCTCAGAGAATGCATCTTTCTGTGCATTACAAATAATGCGTTTTTCGGCATCAGCAATTTCTTCTGTGGTTAAGCAACCCTTCTTTCTTTCAGCTGATTTAACAGATGCATTGCTGAGAAATCTGTACACCCATGCATTAATGCGTGTATACCTTTTCCAGTCTGAAAACCTAGTAGGTTCCAATAACCAAACTGAATCTGAGATTGTCACGAGCGATACAGATTTGTTTTTCAGTTCAGAGTTGTGTGATGTTTTGACATGCACTTTTTGTTCTGGCCATTTGTTTTCAGCACATAACAGAAATTCTGGTCCATGCATCCAAGATGCAGAGGACAGTTTTGAACTGATGTTCCTCTGGTGATAATATCTGCTGCATTTAACTCTGAAGGAACTTGTTTCCACTGAGAAGTATCAGTGTGCTCCTGAATGAATGCAACGCGGTTGGCTACAAATGACTTAAAGTAACGACTGTGGTTCTTGATCCAACATAATACATTTAGACTATCAGTCCACAGTACTGAACAGGAAGTACTGATTTCAAGGGCACGCGGAAACAGCCAACATTAACCTAACTCCCAAAACAGCTGCCATCAACTCCAGCCGAGGAATGGTCACGCTCTTTAAAGGAGCAACCCGACTCTTAGCGGCTACTAGATGACTTGAACTGTCACCGTTTTGGTAAGTGTTCACAAAATATAAGACTGCACCATATGCTTCTTCAGAGGCATCAACAAATACATGCATTTTTGCTGTTTTGATATCAGATTTCACCTGTAAACATCTGGGAAATCGTAATCCATCTAACTGATTTCTCTGTGAGCCACTGTGATGCTTCATTTTTCACATCATGATCGAGCACATCATCCCAGTCAATGCCTGACAACCACAGTTTTTGCATGATGATCTTTGCTCTTATGTGAAATGGAGCAACAAAGCCAAGGGGATCAAACAGTTTGGCTAACTCTCTGAGAAAGCCTCTCTTGGTAAGTGACAAGTCCTCTTCTATGATTGGACTACGAAAACTGAAATCATCATTCTGAGCTAACCAGACAAGACCTAATGTTTTTGCTGATGGTAACTCATCCTTGGCCAAGTTGACCTCAGATGCTCTATCTTCAACAGGTATGTGTTTGAGGACCTCTGGAGAATTTGATAACCATTTTCTGGATCGCATTCCAGCTTTTCCCCACAAAGCAGTAAGCTGTTTGTACAATTCGATACCATCATCCTCTTCTGGAACAGAATCCATACTATCATCCATGTAAGTGGATTTACAAACAGTGTCTGCAGCTTTGGGAATAGATGCTCAAATCTCCTTGCATTTTCCCTAGAAATGTATTGAGCCAGGAAAGGGGATGCATTCATGCCAAAGACTATTCTCCGAAATTCATATATCTGTGGTATTTCGGATTGGTTTAGTGATCTCCACAAGAACCTAAAGTACGAACAGTCTTTGGCTGGAATTCCTATTTGTAAATACATTTCAGCAATGTCACAAACCAAAGCTATTTGGTGTTTGCGGAATCTAAGTAATATCTCAAACAAGTCGCCCTGAAGTTTCGGACCCTGGTGTATGATATCATTCAGCGAAGTACCCCTGACATTTGGCTGAAGCATCAAAACAACCCTGACTTTGGTTGTACTTCTGTCTGGTCGTATCATTGCGGAAAATGTGGTAAGAACCACTGACTGTCAGAGGTGTCTTCATTTTCAGAGACAATCCGAATATATCCCTTATCAAGGTAGTCTGAAATAGTTTGATTATAAACTTCAGCTACGCCATGCCTTTCAACAGCTTTTTCTCTGTATTACAGAGACGTTTATAGGCCATGTTGTAATTGTCAGGAAGACTTTTTGAATCTGCTTTCCAAGGTATGCCTACCTCGTATTGCCCATTGTCATATGTGACAGATTTTTGCACAATGTCAACAATCGCTTCATCTTGCTTAGTCAAGATGGGTTCTGATGACTGAAACTCTTCTACTTCCCAAAACTTGTGAAGCATAGTGTTAAGTTCAATCTCCTTGTCATTTGAAAAGTAAGTGCTTGAAAGTCTCTGAAGTCCTGATTGTTCAGGAACACATCCCACACATGTCCACCCAAGGGGAGTAAGTCTCGCTATTGGTTCCCCATCAGAACCAGAAACATCCTCATAAGAGCGATGTAATTCAAGATAATCCATACCTATCAGTAAATCTACAATGTGAGGGGCTTTTACCTTAGGGGAACTGAATATGTTGCAAATGCGACCATCGCTTGGAATGCTTTTTGCCAGTCAACAACTTGCATTTGACCGGTGACCCGAGTGGTAGTTAAAGCAGACATTGTCAGATCAACTGACCCATCCATGCTTTCAAGACCGAAGTGAACAGCCATGGTCTGAAATTTCTTACTTTGTCCATTAAGAACATTGACAGAGACATTTTGTACTTGACCGACTAAGCCCAATTGTGAGGATACATCTTCATTAATGTACGTTTGTGTACTTGCGTCGTCTAACAATGCATTTACAACAATTCTGTTTGGGCCGTTTTAAGAACAACAGGTACCGTCCGAAGTGAAAGAAGTGTAGACTTATCAGGTTTTGTGGACGACATTGTAGTGACCTTTGAAACTTGACCTTCATAACTGTTACTTGTCTCAAGTTGCTGTGCTTGCTGTCTATTGTCCTTGTTGCCATTAGGTACGCCATGGATACTGTTATTTCTCTTTGAATGGAGTAACTGATTATGCAAAGCAGGGCAGTTGTCAATACCACATTTGATATTGCGTCTGCATGTTTTTCCAAAGTGATTGAAACCAAAACAACGGAAGCAAAGCTTTAACTGCTTGATAGTTTCCCATCTCTTCTGAACCGTCATTGCTTTGAATTTTCTACATGTCACAATGTCATGGTTGTCCATATGACACAGCTGACATCTGTGGTCTCTTTCAGTCTGCTTATTGCCAAAGAAAGACCCTAACTTGTGAGGACATTTATGGATTGTTGTCTTTCCTTTAGCAGATACCCCATGGATTGCTTCCTAAGCAATAATCTGGAATTCTGCTTCCATTAAAACCCATTCACGTAACGCTTCAACTGATTCCTGTCGTTGAGCTTCAAAATCCATCTTTGGTACTGACTAATCATGGATGCCGTCATTTTCTTCAGGAGTTGAACATACATAGACCCATTACCTAACTCCTCAAACCTGTCAGAATCTCTCATGTTTACAACAACTACATCCAACATATCAGCAAACTGTTCAAAGTCTTTGCATTGCCAGGTCGCACTGGCCTGAACGATGATATTTCTTCCATTTGGAGAGCAATATGACGTCTCTTGCCACCAAATTTACGTTCCAACCTTTCAAGTGCTACCCCATATGCTGTAGCGCTATGACCCAAGTCTTGAATAACCTTCATTGCATCACCACTTACATATTGGCGCAACTGAAGCAATTTATATTCTGGTGTGGCAGGTGCTTTGTCTATACATGCTATAAATGCAGCCTTCCAGGCTTCATATGACTTGGCATCTCCAGTAAAGACAGGTATGGACACTGTTTTCAACTGCTTCCACATGTCTTTACCAATGTCATAACTATGTGAAAGTGTAGGTTCCCTATGATCATAACTATCTGAGTGGTCCCTCACCATGTGAACTGGTTCATTGTTTTGTTCATGAATGCCTGACTCACCTGTGACTAACTTTTGATAAGTAGTATTGTTTGTCCTATTCCTGAGATAATCTTGTGCATCATCTTGAGCTTTAGTACCTATTTTCTTCTAACAGTTCACCTTCTTCAGTGACCTTAGACATTTTTTGTTTATCACCAACAGTTTCCAACATTTCTGACAGGTTCACGATAACTTCCAAAGCCTTAAGCTGGCAATTGCTTAATTTGTCTATAGCTTCCCGAACTTCTATTCTTGATGGAATCTCTTCTTGTTCAATTAACTTCTCCAAAGCATTTTTCGACTTAGTGAAAGCTGACTTAACTATCATTTTTTGCCGCTTAAGATTGTTTACTTTAGTTTCATAACCCTGTTTGTCAACGTTTGAAATACCATCAGACTCAGGTAGAGATATGTCTGCAACTGTCTCAAGTGTAAGCTCTGTTTTGTCTAGTTTCCCCTTCAAGGGAGAAGTCACACCAGTACGAGACATGTTTATAATCCAACACGTGATCAACGAAGTTCATCAAAATTTTACTTACAAGCCCAAATCTATATGTACGCGGTACAATGCAGCGTACACCTAAACAAAGCAACGGTTTTAGATAAACACAATACACACTTGTGCTTTATCATACAACCATGTTGCAACATAAGCATTGAAAACACAATGTCTAATGAAATCACACTTATGTGTGATAAAGCAAAGAATGGTATCGCAACAACCACGCTCTGCTACCATTTGTTACGCAGCAGTGGAAGACTTAAAAATAACTCAACAATTTTTAAAGTTCATTGTAAGTTTACTTATAGAAACATGAACCAACGAAATATTTCAACGGCACTATATACAGCAATATGTCCTAATTTGACATAACACGGCACGGTCCTTATGTGACCACCGAAACCATCATATGGTCCAATTGAAAGTCCTTATTTGACTTCTTACTATTATGCCCTGATTTGGCACAAAAAGAGACAGTCGCCGACAGTGTGGCTGCTCTATCGAAAAACAAAAACGAACTGCCTAGTTCAGTGACAAATGTACACTGTCGCAAGCTATTGCGCAATTCTGCACGTGGTTCACGCACGGCTATCCAGCTCTTTTGAAGTGGTGCGTTCGTGCGAATGTTTGGGTTTGTTCGGACCTTCTGTCCAATGGTCGCGACCTGGTTTTGGTATAGGGATGATGATGGCATTGTGCCACGAAGGGGGGAAGTGTCCGGATGTCCAGATGTCATCAAATATATTTAGGAGTGTTTCCAAGCCTATGTCAGGGAGGTGTTTCAGAAGCTGATAATGGATTTCATCAGCTCCTGTCGCAGTGTCGTGAGCCTGTCCTAGGGCAGTACGTAATTCATGGAGGGAAAACGTTTCGTTGTAATCCCCCCCATTATCAGAGTTAAAATTGACTGGTTTCTGTTCTTGTTGGGTTTGATATTTCTGGAACTGAGGGTTATAATTTGATGAGGAGGAGTGGTTTGCCAAAGTTTCGCCTAGTTTGTTTGCAATTTCAGATTTATTTGTTAGAAGGGAGTCGCCATCTTTCAGGTGGTGAACTCCTGATTTTGACCCTTTGCCCTTGATCCTTTGAATCATGTTCCACACCTTGGACATGGGTGTGCGGGAGTTGATTTTGGACACATATTTCCTCCATGAGCGGCGTTTAGTTTGTTTGAAGGTACGTTTTGCTCTGGCATTTGTCATTTTAACAGCATTCAGGTTATGCACTGTCGGATGTTGTCGGAAATATTTTTCCGCCTTCTTCCTATTTTTCCTAGCTTGTTTGCAGTTTGTATCAAACCATGGTTTACGTATGTGCGGGTTTGCAGAGGACTTAGGAATAGTTTTGTCTCCGGATGGCATTTAGGACGTCTGAAAATAGTTCCATGGGTCAGGAACATTCCTGAAGTTGTCCGGCTTAAGTTTTTCTGAACATAGGGTTTGGAATAAAGGCCAGTTGGCCTTAGTAAAATTCCATCTTGTTGATGGCGGTTCATCCGTGGGGTTGATAGGAGTAAGAATTGTTGGGAAGTGGTCGCTTCCGCAAAGGTCGTCATGGGCCGACCATTCGAACTCATTTAAAAGATTAGATTCTGTAAGTGATAGATCGAGAGCAGAGTATGATCCAGTGGCAGGATGGAGGTAGGTGTTTGATCCATCGTTGAAGATGCATACATCATTATTGGAGAGAAACACTTCAAGGATCTTTCCCTTACTATTTGTATCATTACTCCCCCATAGGGGGTTATGGCCGTTGAAGTCGCCCATGATTATGCAGGGCTTTGGGAGTTGATCGTATAAGTTCTGAAGATCTGATAGGCGGACAGTTGAGGTGGGAGGGAGATAGAGGGAGATGGAGATGGAGTGGCTGAGATAGGCTGAGTTGTGTTGAGCTCAGTTGGCTGGGAAGACGTGACCCATGTCAGGTCGGTCTGACATGAGATGGTTGCAGTAGTGATGGTAGGACGGGAGACAGCAGCAGAGTAGGTGATGGTTGAAGGGGCTGCAGTTAGACTTGCAACCCTCTTCTTTGCTTCGTGAAAGGAGATATTTTCTTTGTGTTTTATCTTCAGTATCTCGGATTCGCGTTTCCATACTGGGCAGAACTTGGAAGAGGCCATATGGTTACCACCGCCCATGATTATGCAGGGCTTTGGGAGTTGATCGTATAAGTTCTGAAGATCTGATAGGCGGACAGTTGAGGTGGGAGGGAGATAGAGGGAGATGGAGATGGAGTGGCTGAGATAGGCTGAGTTGTGTTGAGCTCAGTTGGCTGGGAAGACGTGACCCATGTCAGGTCGGTCTGACATGAGATGGTTGCAGTAGTGATGGTAGGACGGGAGACAGCAGCAGAGTAGGTGATGGTTGAAGGGGCTGCAGTTAGACTTGCAACCCTCTTCTTTGCTTCGTGAAAGGAGATATTTTCTTTGTGTTTTATCTTCAGTATCTCGGATTCGCGTTTCCATACTGGGCAGAACTTGGAAGAGGCCATATGGTTACCACCGCAGTTTGTGCACTTCACTTCCTTAGTACAGTCGTTGCCCCTCATGCTTGTCACCACAGCGGTAACAGACAGCAGAGGAACGACAGGACTTGGATCCATGTCCAAACTTTTGGCAGTTGTAGCACCGGAGTGGATTGGGGACATACACCTCCACACCAATGCCACAATAACCAGCTCTAATCGAGTCAGGAATGTTTGCTCGCTAAACGTGAAGAGATAGGTGTTCGTTGGTTGAACAACACCATCCTTTTGAAGGTAAATCGTTTGACGGCTGTGACGGATTGCTGAGAGAGTTCCTTGACAATTTGTTCTTCAGTCATGTCAGACAGGCATCGAGCTCTGTCCCAGCATAATGCCTCTACACGAATTAAGGGTTTTGTGTGCTGAGACAGCGACCTTGATATTTACAAATTCTTGTATTTTGAGAAGATTTACAGATTGGTGTTTCCGGGTACATTCTATCAGGAGAGAGCCAGATCGGAGCTTTGTGACATTGGCAACCTCTCGCGCCAGATACCAGCGATACCTTTGGAGATTGCAAAGGGTTCAATTGCAAAGGTTGCTTGTCACAAGCCTCAATAATCAGGAAGCGTGGCCAGTAGTCAGGTCGGGGCGTACTCGTCCAGACGAGGAATTGTCGGTATCCATATGTCTTCGTTTTGAACCGGGGTATTGGGAAGCCATGTTGTGGGTAATGTGGTTCGACATCCCCTCTCCCCACCCACCGTGGAGTGTCAACAAGGACGATCTTATATTGCAGCGGGTCTCCGAGCTGCAAAGACCAGGGATAAGGGGATGTTATACTCCAGCGAATTTGACATGAAATGCTGTAGCTGCCTACCAGATTAAAGGTCAGGATGGTTCTGTCCATGACAATCAATTGGAGACGTACAGAAATCGGAGGTCAGCATCACCAGATTGGCCCATGAGCCACCGCCTTCTGTGCATGGGTCTGCTAGGCTAATTTGTTTCGTAGAATAGTGTTAACATTTTGAACATGGTCAAAAGTGTTATGTAATACCACGTTTTGTATAGACATTCCATGCACAGGGCAAGACGTGACCAGCCGATTGGTAGAATCGGGCCTATTCTACCACCCGTCTAGGCAAAGTTAGGGTCGAAGTGGTGTGTTGGATTAGTGAACACTATTGCCGGTTCCGTCATCCTCAACCACCAGACTCCCTTCCTCTGCCGACACAGGGATGCAACCCACGGCAAACGGGTTGCCCAATTTGGTCGCCTCTTACGACCAGCAATGGGGTGCTGTGGACCTATTCGACCCCGGGTCCACACAGGGGCGAAGAGCCATAGGCGTTACCCAGCACCCACAACGAGGAGGTTGCTCTTCAAGGGGTGCCTTGTAATTTGTAATAACATTGGTTAGGTGATAGTTATTATTAGTCACAATGTTTAAAGTTTTGAGTGTGGGTTGTGGGTCGCATTTTGCCTCATATATGTTCAATGGCAATAGTATTTTAGTGGCACGCCTTTTGGGATAGCGCTCCAGAGTTACCTCCCTTGACCGGTTGTTTATGTGTTGACTTCGTCATGTCGTGGAGTTTTCCACAGATTTCGGGAAAGTTCTAAGAGAATAATGATACAGCCTCGTTTTGCTCGAATGTTCAAGAATCTGTGCCAGTATATATAAAGGCTGGTTGTTGTGTTGGCACACACGGACTGACAAACGGAATTACACGGGACTTTTCATGTCACTGGAGTTGCCTACCATCGTTGTTTGCCTTCGTCAACATAGTCTGACCCTGACACTTCGTGTCTGACTGCTCTTAATTGTAAATAAGCTTCATTTAGAATATCTGATCTCACTGTAATTACCAAAGCCTCGTTGGTGAGTTGATATTTTATATTTGTGACTCAGAACTTAAGATTTGTGACTCAATTGCATTGTACTAGAAATCTGTATTGTGATTCATTGTATCTTGCTCATTGTTTTTCAATGTATTATTGAATATTTTAGACTTGTCTGTGTTATATTTTGCTGGTTCAAAGGGGATTCTTAAACCTTTTGTCACGGGCAATTGATTAACTGAAACAAAATTAGGGGCTCGTCCGGGATCGAATTCATTTGACATTTGAGACCTTTTGTGAAATATATTTCAAATTTCTGCAATTTTGTGAAACCAGCAAAATGGTGTTTGAACTTGAGAAGTTTCTTGAATCCCCTACCCCTGAGACAGTCAGTAGATTGCACAAATCCTTTTCTGGCTCCGTCAGACTTTCATCTGTTCCCAAACATGAAGAAAACTTTTTCCTGTGTCAATTCGAACGATGATGTCATCGTATAAGTGGTGACTTTTGAAAAGATCAAGAGAAAGACTCAATGTAAACAATTCCCTCCAACAGCCATGGCAAAAGCATCAGTGTGGAAAGGGAAATAATTCATCTTGGTATCTGTAGGTCATGTTTTTCTATGTGAAGGTAAATCACCTTATCAATCAACTTATTTAATCCATACAAGAGAAAAAGTTACTACAGCTGACCTTGGAGAATTTAATTTACGAAAGTTTTCTGGCAGATAATATTCTTGCAATCCCAACCCCACACCATGACTTAATGGCAGGAATGAAAATTGTCAAGTCTACCATCAACCCTTCACATGTTGTTCAGCCCTCTGGTACCTCTGAAAGGATAACATTAAATTATACGATCTCCAACTGGTGTCAACTTTTTAGTCATCTCAAGGGGGCGATATGGAAGCAGAAAAAGGAAATTTAACTTTACCAAAGAGCGATGAGACTTCCCAACCGAGTTCACAATGAGTAAGAACAAGAAAGGAGTCATTCCGTCTCTAAATATTAACCTCACAACACAAATGAGTGTCCGTGAGCTGATCTCCAAGGTTTCAGCAAACGTCAGTTTTTAGTGCTCCAACAGTGATTATGTTTAATATATTCTTGCACCATCTCCATTAAATGGGCGATACCAGATAGTCGTACTTCCAGTAGCTTAATTACGACTTGAATCAAGATCAATGAATGGACAAACTACTAAGGTAATAACGAAGGTCAGATGATGCTGAGGGTAAAGGTGGGATTATTCATGATTATAATTTATTTACCAACATAAAGGGCAGCTAGAATTCATTGTTGATTGAAACGAATGCACGTACATGACCACTTAGAATACTTGCATGTTCTTGTTACGATGCTTGCATGCACTGAGAGTTCATGGCCATTTAGAATGCTTGCATGCACTGAGAGCAAATGACAACTTAAAATGTTTGCATGCAATGAGAGTAAAACCTCTCGTGATGCTTTCAATCGCATATGAAATATTCAGTTAGAGGTAAAACGGAGAACGGAGAATGGAGAACGATGGCGTCTGGCTCACATATATCAGTAGCTACTGTTTCTCGTCACTTATATCATTCTGTTGAGTTTTCCTCAGTCAGAACTTTGACCTCCATGTTCTCCTGACATGAGTGCCCTTGTGTATTCAGGGTCACGTCAAGCCCAAGATGTAATCGTCGTAAGGGGTCGACTAAATGGGAATGCGCTGTTATTGCTGATGTTGATTGCAGATAATTAGTGTATGGGTTCGCCCTGCAATGTGATCGAGTGGGCTGTTTGTGTTTTACAACACTTTCGGGCTGGCGTCAGCACTATCAAAATGGGATATTAGCGAATGAATGCTGTTTATTGCCGCTTCTAAAACCATTCGAGAAATGTTACGGTGGACATGGGTCAGTAGAGTAGCCTAGTGGTTAAAGCGTTTGCTCGTCACGCCGAAGACCCAAGTTCGATTCCCCACATGGGTACAATGTGTGAAGCCCATTTCTGGTGTCCCCTGCCGTGATATGGCTGGAATGTTGCTAAAAGCGGCGTTAAACCATACTCACTCACTCACTTTCTGGGGAAGGGAATTAAATAGTCTGTATCATACAAACTATGGTCGATCACGTGAGGAGAGCTGGCTAGCTATCAAGGCTAGCTATCAGTTTTGCAAAGCGATCGTAACGGTAAGACTGATGTTCAAGTATTCGACCTACGGCGGTCGCATATTGATCTTCAGATTCTGTGTGGTACCTATTTCGATCAGTTTGTGTGTGTGTGTGTGTGTGTGTGTGTGTGTGTGTGTGTGTTAGCAATATTCCAGCTAATATCTACATAATCGTGTCAGACCACACAATCCAGTGATCAACATCATGAGCATCGATCTTCGCAGTTGGGATACGATGACGGTTGTCAGCGAAAGTCAGCGAAGCCTCACCAGCCGATATGGCGGCCTGATCATCCGCTCTCCAGAGAGATTTATCCATGCATTTCGACACGGTATGATTTCAAGGTAGGCTAAGGTGAGATTTTAGATTTTGAAACTGAAAAGGAAAGAAAATCTAAACTTACTTCATGGACTTGTGAATGAGGCGGATGGGAAAATGTTCTTATTCTGGGACTGTGAGACTGCGACGAGGGTGTTTCACCTTTGAAATTAGTATAAACGAATGGTATCGGTAGTCTGGTCGGTGCCTGTAGTGTACGTGTTGTGTATAGTTGTGTCATAGGTTTGTGTATGGTTGGGTTATAGGATTGTGTAGGGTTGTCGATAGTTTTTGTTATAGGGTAGTGTAGGGTTGTGTTATAGGGTTGTGAAGGGTTGTGTGGGAGTCACTGAACACACCGGCAACTAGAATTCATTGTTGACTGAACGCATGCGGACTGAATGTACATGAATGATTGATTACATTCACTGAGAGCACACGACCTCTTACAATACTTGGATACACTGGGAACATTTGACAACTTACTGACAGCTGACGTATGAACACTGCAATCATTTTCATTTTGCTATTCAATGAGGAACGTTATAGGACGGCTGACTTCAAAGTTCTGAATCTCCCATAGAAGTGTGAGTGAGTTACCAAATGCTTAACGGCAATATTTCAACCATATCGTGACTCGAACAAATTTGATATGATAAGGAATTTATGTATACGATAAAACCGCTCGTCAATGGACAACAACTAAAGCATGCCAGTTAGAAGAATTAAAATTAGCATGTAACGTTAACATAATAGCACTATATGAACAATAAACAACATAAAAACGGGCTACAGATCGTCAGCATCTGAAGGTAGATCACCATTCTAGGGACCATGGGGACTTACAGCACTTTTCCAACCTGGATGGACGCTTACGACAGGATAATGTGCCATGATGTGGGCAGCATTTTTATTTTTTTGTGTTTCTCATCGCCCGACCGACCCTTCTAATTTTATTGCCGACCCCCCAACCCCAAAAAACTTTTTCTCATTCAAACACCGCCCACTCGAACCTAAATTGTACCGCCTCGTCATATAAACTGTTTATCTATCTAAAATGTCCAAAGTACGCGAGAAATTGTAATAAGAATTACAATATATGAGAATCAAGAACATTATTCGGATAATTTGGTCTGTATTAAGTTTTGTTGTTGTTGTTTTCTCCCCGACCGACCCACCGTGTACCTTGTTCAGAATTTCGTGGCTACGTGAAACACACACAAATTATGCCCTATCCATATGCCCTGATGAAGTATGATCTTAATCAATACAGCGGAAGACTGTATAAGAATCTATACCGAAATGTCGCCTTTGTGAAAATACAGAAGTTGATCATCCATAAAGTTTTTTACATCTCCATTGCTTCACTGTCTCGTTGTCCCACAATTTACATCCTTCGTAAACACAGTTATAATGGCTTTCTGGTTGTGATCTTTACCGTTTTGTGTAATGTCAGGTTGTACAGTGCTTCGTAAAAAGTAAACACTGCATGCGGAAGTGCTTGCTGTGAGCACTAAGTAACTTTCCACGTTTAACAGTTCAGATTTCACATAAAACGCCCAAGAGAAAAACAGAAAGAGCGTTTATGGTGTTTATTTAATGGCTAGTTTAAGTGATAAAAACTCAGGTAACAAAACAAGTTATCGCATGAATATGTTGTATATTTTTTTCACCATCGACCTGTAAAATCGAATTAAAACGAGCATGTTAGTAAAGCTCATATGTGTCAAACAAAGCTGAGTACATTTCAAACCATAACTCGGTTCAATCCCTTCACTTCCGTCCAAAGACACGCAAACGACGACATTTCATTCACTACAAACATCATGGCGGCCTTGTCCTCAACACTAATAATGGATAATCAACATTATTGAAGGATATGATGACGTCTTCACAAATCTGAAAATTGTTCTCCAGTTGCATGTGCTGCTCTGCAATTTGAAAATTATGAAACAAATACTATTTTCCAATATTAATGCAATTAGCACCAAGAGAAGGATTCTCCTCCGATTCATGATTTAGAAGACAATAATTATCGTAGGTAATTTGTCTACAAAAGCGAACTGAACCACATCAATGGGAAGGGGTCTCAAACAAGTATCTTTAAATCCATTTACACACTTGGAAAGTTTCAAAGTAAAAGCAAAATCATGTTTTAGAAAGAAGAAATTACTGATTTTCCAAATACATGTACTTGTTGGTTCAGTTGAAATTCATATAAGCAAGTCACTTCGACCAGACGGAGTTCTCTCAAACCATCAGAACATAGTGCAGTCCAATCGAATGTTTGTTTTGCAATGCTGGTTTTGTTGTATTACATGTGAGGGATGGTAAATAAGTTAATGAGACGAAACGAAAATAATTTACTTTTCAACAAAATTCCCTTCCACTGAAATACATTTACGAACGATGTTGGAAGGAGTTCTATTGACGTCCTTCTCTTTGCTGTCTGAAAGGTTCACCACATCGACTATGACGTCATCGGGGGCATCAAAATGGACGTAGAACCCACCATCATAGATTTCTGGCTCACCTATGTACAACTTCTGCACTGTCAATGGCGGTGTTTTTGACGACTTGGCCATCTGTGTGCCCGATAATTGATTACATCAGCAATCAGTAGTTGATATTTATCAAATAGTTTCTTGCTAATTATTATTCCACATTGCCAACATAAACATAAACTACACAAACCACAAAAAGCATGTGTTTACCCATGCCCTTTTGTCAGCTAGAAAAGCTTTGACGGTGTACTTAAATTTTTGAATTATTGACAGGTGGCTTTCAGATGCTATAACAGTCCTGCAGATATATATGAACTGGGCACTTAACTAAAAGGCGTCAACATAAAAGTATACCAATGTCACTCCGCCAGTTAGTTAGTCTCTCCAATCATTAAAAGCAGTTATATTCCCCTCACAACTAATCATGGACAGAAGGAAAGCACTAGACCCTCTAACATACTCAAAGTAGCAGGTAAAGATGTGGAGTGTTTTCAATGAGTAGCTCTGTCAACAATTAAAGACTTGATTTTCTCGACGCTCGTTTTAATAGAGGACTTGGGCCAAGAAATTGACAAATTAACATGACATTGATAAAGTGTGATTTTCGATCCCCATCTTGACTCGGAGCACAAAAAAATCATTTACACGGGCAATAAAAGACAAATTTGCCTTGAGTGGCAGTAATCATCTTGTGTTAGCTGTCGATTTGGCGGAGAGAGCAGTGGAAACAGGCTATCAACTAGAGTTCCTACGTTGGTTAGGGAAAAACATCAAAAGCTACTTTTTATTCCTCATTCAATTACGGAAGGTAAACAGCTCGCGGTTGTGAGTTATCACCTTTTTTAAGATGTAATCTGCCCCTAAATTACAACCCTGGTTTTGGAATAATGTATTAGAGTAACAATATGCAGGAGGCCTTTTCGTACGTAAATACGGTATGTGTGTGTGTGTGCGTGCGTGCGTGCGTGCGTTGGTGCGTGCGTGTGTGCGTGAGGAATAGTGTAGGCAGTGTTGTAGTGTGGGACATTTCAGTTTAGGCATTGGCGACTTCTGACGACCGTTACAATCCCAGTGCAAACCGACAAACAAAACCTATTCTTATCTCTCCACATCACAACTCCACCAACCAGTAGCCGTCCTCGAGCACAGTAAGCACCTGCTTTCGAGAAAGAAAATATTCCTGTTCAATTAAACCAGTCCTACATAGACGTCTGTAATCCATGGTCTCCTCAACAGAGATGCTGAGCTGTCCCGAGAGCTTCTGTTCGAAGAGTCAGTTTAGCGCTGCCTATTGCCCTTGTGACCGACCTCCCCAAAGTTGAACGGACTAAAAAGCCCACCTGAGACCTTCCTGCATCATGGTGAAATAGTCAGAAGGGATGATTGCATCATCTTGAGCGCGGACCATCCAGAAAGGAACACAGATGATTATTGGTTTGTGGCTCTTGATTGAAGGTTTCAGCAGTTAAGATAGATTATCATGTAATGAAAAGCAGAAACAAATTATTAGTATTTAATTTTTAGGTGTTTTTTTCTTTTGTGAGTGATAGTGATAAAATATATGCTGCATTGTCTGTCAATGCCATTTATTTAGAAACGGCCAAACGTCGAATGAACTCCCCCAGCAGCTCGTAACTAGATAATTGTCCTGTATTTACAGTAAATTGACGTCCTCTTGACTTTTGAATTCCAGACAAAGCAAAAAAAACCAGAGGAGATGTTTCGTGCAGGAGACAGTCCCCTGGATCAGGCACCGTCGAGCCAGCTGACAACAGCACCAAGACACAGGCGGTCTTTTAGTTATCTTCGTTATCGTGTGGATTCCGGTACAAAAGTTTCAGGTCAGCAGACATGAGTGCACGGTTGCCATTACGGCGTCCTATTGGCAGTTGTGGAAGGGGCATCTTTATTGTTCCTGTATAACCGGTCATATTCATGCGCATGGTAGAGTTAAATAGTTGATGGTCCCGCGCCGAAAAATGTTTGAGTTTTTCCTGTCATCACATAGGTATTAAGCAGATTAAACAAGGATTGGTCGAGTCAGTATGCTCTGTCGAAGCCAGCACATTGTCGCACAGCATCTATATTTCTGGACAGTGTAGTAATAAGAACATATTTCCAAAGGTTGTGTTCAGACAGACAATACTTTATTACCTTTAAAAGGAATTCGTTTTGGTTCACAGAACTCGACAAAAATACAAACGAATAACAACATAAAATATGACATTGATAAAAACATAATTAGATATAAATATGTGCTCAAATAGAAATAAATGAATAAGATGAAAACTGGACATTCAACATTTGTTTATAATTGCAATACTTTGAGGTACAAAAGAAGTTCGAGATCGTTTAGTCTTGGTGATTGGCACTGTATAGCGGCGGCCCGAAGGTAAAAGCTTATACCCTAGATTTAAAAAATATGTTGTGTCATTAATGATTTTTACAGTCGTTGAAAGTACTTGCCGCTCACAGAGAAGTGAAAGATTATCGAAAGTGACCCCGGCTATTTTACCAGCCTTATTTACAATTTTGTTAAGTTTGGATTTGTTTTTGACTGAAAGAGACTCGAACCAGCACTGAGAAGGAAAAGTGAGTTTACTCTGAATAAAAGTGGTATAAAACAACATCCTAACAGATTGGGAAACATTAAAAGATTGCAGTTTGCACATTAGATGGAAGCGTTGTTCACATTTACTATACAGGGCATCTGTGTTGGTGTTCCACGTTAACCTGCTATCAATAAAAGTTCCAAGGTACTTGTACTCAGTGACTGTCTCAATTGGGTCCTCTTGATACCAGAGTTGACATCCTCACATCCTACCCCTTTACGAGTATCACTTCTAAAAGCCACTGAGAGATTATGTTTAATCAGACATTTGCGGTAGTAGATCGGTACTGACATGAACAGAAAGGACGAGTGACCTTATCAAGAAAATAATGTGCCCCCGAGGCTATTACACTGCAATAGAAGGATGCCTAAGCTACCTCAACTTTCTGCACAGTAAGCGTGTTGAACCCTGAACAAACAAATAATTACAGAATGAGTTATGAGACGCAATTTGACACCTGAAGCATTCCCAGTGAAATTAGTTGGACAGTACTACTGGACACTATACCGAGCCAAGTGAAAGCCACTGATGTTTATATTGCTGCTGCAAAGCTTCCGTTGATGATGTGGACAAGGTTTATCACACACCGAGTTAACAAATTAGATGTTAGCCATCCTTCACTGTCGGAACCGAAAGAACTCTAAAAGTATTCACGCCACCGACATCTTCCTGGAACCTTTCATGCATAGACATTGGGAAATACATCTGATCAATATTGGATGGTTTTGGTGTTAAATAAACGAAATGATTCAAGACATTCCAATATGCTGCTGAAGGGTTCATCTATTGTGTGGTGTACTTATCGAGTCGTGGCCTCAGCAGACGACACTCTATCAACCGTATCCTGATGACACATCAAGATTTTAATTTCGTTCTAGTTTGTGTTTTCGCCTGTTACATGTCCATTTGGCTATTGGAACATAAGAGGTCTAAAATGTGCATCAGATAGTCATCATGGGCCCTGAGTGAGTGAGTGAGTGTGTGAGTGCTGTTTATCGCTGCTTCCTTCCATCGAGTCTTGTCAACAGCATGGACCATGGGCCACGCATCTACCATTTACGCACTTAAGGCGATGTACACACTTCAATCCCACTTATCCACGCACATCTGAAATCCATTCCTGATACGTTGTCTCTCAGGGGGAATCAGAGAAATACTTTTAGTGAAAACAAAGAATCCTGATGCATGTAGATAGTCTCTTGTGCCAATTATGGATATACTAGTATGTGCACATGTAAGAGCACAACACACACATGGTCAGCAGCTAAATATAAACGTCCCTTGAGACTTCAACTGAGAAAACGTAATGAACTGTTCTTCGAAAAGCACTCTCCCGTGACATCTTTGCTTTTCCTCAAACTAAGCTCCGTATTTAGGTAGGCCTCTGGACTGGTTCTGTGGTTCCACTCCCCCGATTTCGCAAATCAATGTGCAGCCCGTGGGTGAAGCTCGACCAGTCTGACATTGATTATTATATACAGTTCCTTCTCACATTAATCTGCTTACAAACAGAAGGTAGTATTTTAGAGTGCCGAAAATGAAAGACTGGCACGTACGGCACGTTTCTCTTTTACAAAAATAGATAAAAAACACCTACACGAATCAACATCAATCAGTTTTGTGTCACATGCATCTGTGTGACCCAATGACATTGTGTTACATGCCTCTGAAAGTGGTAAATGAAGAACGTTTCAAGGGAATTGGTAGATAAAACACACATGGTATGAGGAAATGTGTAAAATATAAATTACCGGATTCTGTCATTTATGTTCGTTACTGCCAAAGAAATTACTCAAGTTCATTATCGAATGAAATCTGTTTGTGTCTCATTATTCGATTGCCGTTTTGTTTCATTATCTCTGGCAAGGGAATCATTCTCAAACAACTTAATCACCAGGTAAAGAGAGCATGGAGATCAGCGCTGTCGATCCAGCTGATGTATGAGCACTGCAATCGTTTTCATTCTGCCTTTCAATGAGGAACGTTATACAACGGCTGACTCTCATAGAAGAGCAAGTGAGTTAGTATTAATACTTAACGGCAATATTGTGACGAGAACACATTTCATATGCTAAGGAATACATGTATATAATAAAACTTGTCAATGGTCAGTAGAGTGTGTGAGTGAGTGAGTTACGTTTTACGCCGCTTTTAGCATTATTCCAGCAATATCACAGAGGGCAATGGACTGTAGAACAACTAAAGTATCACAGTTAGAATTAAAATTAGCATCTAAGGCTAAGGTAATAGCCCCAATCGAAAAATACACAATATGAAAACAGGCTATAGTTGCCTCAACTGAAGGTAAGATTACCACACTAGGAACCATGGGGACTTGCAGCACTTGCATGGACGCTTATGACAGGATAATGTGCCAAGATATTGATATGTCTGATAAGATATTATCTTAATCTACGGCTGCTTCATTGTTGTTGTGCAATATTTGCCTGAATGTATACGGTTGTTATATGAGGTAAGGTGAGAATACTTCGATCAAATGACGACGTGTAAGCGTGTGTATGTGTGGCTGTTTGTACTAGCTAGTTCGATAGTGCTAGCTCACTGAGATACCAGGCTGCATTTTAGCATGAATACCCCACTCAGACACATTATACTGACTCTGCACCGACCAGTCCTTGTTGTACCCATTAATTGCCGAGCGCCAGGCAGGGACCAACAAGTACCATATTTTAACGACTTTTGGTATGACGTGGCCGGGGATCGAACCCGCGACCTTCCGCTTTCCAGGCGGACGCTCTAACCACTACACCACGGAGTCGGTGGTTGTTATATGGAACGTAATGAACGTTTTATACTTTGAAGCACAAGACATACTATAAAAATGGTAACTTCGGACGCAGTTCACATAAAGAATAGTACTGTCTTCATCACTTGTCCTAATAATGCTGAATGACAAGTACTATTCACAATATCCAACATTTTGTAATTCATTAGAATGAAAGAGTTTTCAAAAAACGTTCCGAAGTTTGCATCTTGACATTAAATCAACAGTACGAAAATAATTTTTAATATGGTCTGGTTTACAGAATTCACAGCCTTGGTAAAGATTTTTAAAAATACACAGTAGACATGTAGATTATATTTCAGATTTGAATGATGAAAATTGTATATTTTGACTTGCACCTGTTTGGTCAGGTGAACACATCACATTCCTCCGAACTCCACTGATTCAGAAAATGATCACATAACACATAGGTAAATTCCGCTACTCAGCTTCAAGCGTCTTAATATTGCTACTGACCCGTTGGCCACGTAATCACAGGCTACATCTCTGTTTGGGACAATACCAACCTTCGTCAGTGAACAGCCTGCTGTCAACTTAAATAGCAATTTTGAAATATTTAATTCTGTCTAAGAATACGCCAAAATAGACAAAACGAGAAGGACAACCTTGTGAATTGAAAATCGGAGTAAAAATGTATGTGTAAAGAGTATCAATATTCTAAGTGCCTTGAAGACTATCACAATAATAGATTCTTACATGGCTGAATGTCTAGATACAGCCTAATCCATTAATCAAACAGGGAACAGATGAACTAAACACAAAAGGCAATGTTTCACGGTCTCGTTGTCCCACACTTTACATCCTTCGTAAACACAGTGTTTATGGCTTTCTGGTTGTGTCCTTTGCCGTTGAGTGTAATGTCAGGATGCAAGCTGATTCATAAAAAGTAAACATTGTTTGCGGAAGTGCTTGCTGGGAGCACTAAGTAACTTTCCACGTGTAACAGTTCAGATTTCACATATAACATGCAGGAGAAGAACAGAAAGAGCGTTTCTGGTGTTTATTTAAGGGTTAGTTTAAGTGATAAAGACTCAGGTAACAAAACAAGTTATCGTATGAATATGTTGTCTATTTTTTCACCATCGACCTGTAAAATCGAATTAAAATGAGATTGTGAGTAAAGCTGATATGTGTCAAACAAAGCTGAGTACATTTCAAACCATAACTCGGTTCCCTCCCCAACGACACGCAAACGACGATATTCCATTCACTAGAAACATCATGGCGGCCTTGTCCTCAACACTAATCATGTATAGTCAACATTATTGAAGGATATGCGATGAAGTCTTCACCAATCTGGAAATGTTCTCCAGCTGCATGTGCTGCTCTGTAATTTGAAAATTATGAAACAAATACTATTTTCCAATATAAATGCAAGAGAAGGATTGATCGGATTCTCGTCGGATTCATGATTTAGAAGACGATAATTATCGTAAGTAATTTGTCTACAAAAGCGAAATGGAGCACATCAATGGGGAGGGGTCTGAATCTAGTATCTTTAAATCCATTTACACGCTTGGGAAGTTTCAGAGTAAAAGCAAAATCATGTTTTAGAAAGAAGAAATTATGGATATTTTAAATACTTGTTGGTTCAATTGAAGTTCATACTTTTCAACAAAATTCCCTTCCACTGAAATACATTTACGAACGATGTTGGAAGGAGTTATATTGACGTCCTTCTCTTTGCTGTCTGAAAGGTTCTCCACATCGGGGGCATCAAAATGGACGTAGAACCCACCTTCATAGATTTCTGGCTCACCTAAGTACAACTTCTGCACTGTCAATGGCGGTGTTTTTGACAACTTGGCCATCTGTTTGCCCAATAATTGATTACATCAGCAATCAGTTTAAATAGTGCTGTTACTTTCCAGTTATTTACATAAAGGTGATAAATAACACCCAAGGTAATGATATAGGTGATATTTATCAAATAGTTTCTTGCTAATTATTATTCCACATTGCCAACATAAACATAAACTACACAAACCACAAAACAGCATGTGTTTACCCATGCCCTTTTTTGTCAGCTAGAGAAGCTTTGACAGTGTACTTAAATTTTGAATTATTGACAGGTGGCTTTCAGATGCTATAACAGTCCTGCAGATATATTGAACTGGGCACTTAACTAAAAGGCGTCAACATAAAAATATACCTATGTCACTCCACCAGTTAGTTAGTCTCTCCAATCGTTAAAAGCAGTTATATTCCCCTCACAACTAATCATGGACATAAAGAAAGCACTAGACCCTCTAACGTACTCAAAATAGCAGGTAAAGATGTGGAGTGTTTTCAATGAGTAGCTCTGTCAACAATTAAAGACTTGATTTTCTCGACGCTCGTTCTAATAGAGGACTTGGGCCAAGAAATTGACAAATTAAATTGACATTGTGAAACTGTTTTTCGATGCCCATCTTGACTCGGAGCACAAAAAAATCATTTACACTGGCAATAAAAAACAACTTTGCCTTGAGTGGCAGTAATCATCTTGTGTTAGCTGTCGATTTGGCGGGGAGAGCAGTGGAAACAGGCTATCAACTAGAGTTCCTACGTTGGTTAGGGAAAAACATCAAAAGCTACATTTTATTATTCATTCAACTACGGAATGTAAACAGCTCGCGGTTGTGAGTTATCACCTTTTCTAAGATGTAATCTGCCCCTATATTGCAACCCTGGTTTTGGAATAATGTATTACAGTAACAATATGCAGGAGACCTTTCTGTACGTAAAAAATACAGCGTGTGTGTGTGTGTGTGCGTGCGTGCGTGCTTGCGCGCGCGCGCGACTTTATCCTGTCGACTAGTGTAGGCAGTGTTGTAGTGTGGGACATTTCAGTTTAGGCACTGGCGACTTCTGACGACTGTTACAATCTCAGTGCAAACAGACAAACAAAACCTATTTACATCTCTCCACATCACAACTCCACGAACCAGTAGTCGTCGTCGAGCACAGTAAGCACCTGCTTTCCAGAAAGAAAATTTTCCTGTTCAATTAAACCAGTCCTACATAGACGTCTGTAATCCCTGGTCCCCTCAACAGACATGCTGAGCTGTCCCGAGAGATTCTGTTCGAAAGATAGATTATCACGTAATGAAAAGCACACAAAAAATATTGGTATTTAATTTTTAGGTGTTTTTTCCTTTGTGAGTGATAGTAATAAAATATATGCTGCATTGTCTGTCAGTGCCATTTATTTAGAAACGCCCAGACGACGAATGAACTCCCCAGCAGCTCGTAACAAAATAATTATCCTGTATTTACAGTAAATTGACGTCCTCTTGACTTTTGAATTCCCGACAAAGCAAAACAAACCAGAGGAGATGTTTCGTGCAGGAGACAGTCCCCTGGATCAGGCACCGTCGAGCCAGCTGACAACAGCACCAAGACACAGGCGGTCTTTTAGTTATCTTCGTTATCGTGTGGATTCCGGTACAAAAGGTTCAAGGTCACCAGGCATGAGTGCACTGTCGCCATTACCGCGTCGTATTGGCAGTTGTGGAAGGGGCATCTTTATTGTTCCTGTATAGTTAAATAGTTAAATAGTTGATTGCCCCTTGCCGAAAAATGTTTGAGTTTTTCCTGCCATCACATAGGTATTAAGCAGAACAAAGAAGGATTGGTCGAGTCAGTATGCTCTGTCGAAGCCAGCACATTGTCGCACAGCATCTATATTTCAGGACAGTGAAGGAATAAGAACATATTTCTAAAGGTTGTGTTCAGACAGACAGACAGACAATACTTTATTACATCTAAAAGGAATTCGTTTTGGTTCACAGAGCTCGACAAAAATACAAACGAATAACAACATAAAATATTACATTGCTAAAAACATATAAAGTTATAAATATGTGTTCAAATAGAGATAAATGAATAAGATGAAAACTGGACATTCAACATTTGTTTAAAATTGCAATACTTTGAGGTACAAAAGAAGTTCGAGATCGTTTAGTCTTGGTGATTGGCACTGTATAGCGGCGGCCCGAAGGTAAAAGCTTATACCCTAGATTTAAAAAATATGTTGTGTCATTAATGATTTTTACAGTCGTTGAAAGTACTTGCCGCTCACAGAGAAGTGAAAGATTATCGAAAGTGACCCCGGCTATTTTACTAGCTGTATTTACAATTTTGTTAAGTTTGGATTTGTTTTTGACTGAAAGAGACTCGAACAAGCACTGAGAAGGAAAAGTGAGTTTACTCTGAATAAAAGTTGTATAAAACAACATCCTAACAGATTGGGAAACATTAAAAGATCGCAGTTTGCGCATTAGATGGAAGCGTTGTTCACATTTACTATACAGGGCATCTGTGTTGTATTCCACGTTAACCTGCTATCAATAAAAGTTCCAAGGTACTTGTACTCAGTGACTGTCTCAATTGGTTCCTCTTGATACCAGAGTTGACATCCACCCATCCTACCACTTTACGAGTATCACTTCTAAAAGCCATTTAGACATTCTGTTTAATCAGACATTTGCGGTAGTAGATCGGTACTGACATGAACAGAAAGTACGAGTGAGCACAGTAAGGGTGTTGAACCCTTAACAAACATATAATTACAGAATGAGTTATGAGACGCAATTTGACACCTGAAGCTTTCCAAGTGAAATTACTTGAACAAAAGCCAAGTGAAAGCCATTGATGCTTATATTGCTGCTGCAACGCTTCCGTTGATGATGTGGACATGGTCTATCACACACCGAGTTAATCAGTTAGATGTAAGCCCTCCTTCAATGTACGAACCGAAAGAACGCTAGACGTATTCAGACCTCCGATATCTTCCAGGAACCTTTCATGCATAGACATTGGGAAAATATCTGTGATCAATATTGAATGGTTTTAGAGTTGTGATCTGTAAACGAAATGATTCCAGACATTCCAATATGCTGCTGAAGAGTTCATCTATTGTGTGGTGTACTTACCGCGTCGTGGCCTGAGCAGACGACACTCTTTCTGATGGCACATTTAAGATTTTAATTGTGTTCTAGTTTGTGTTCGTCCATTTGGGTATTGAGACATAAGAGGTCTAAAATGTGCATCAGATAATCAACATGGGCCCTGAGTGAGTGAGTGTGTGAGTGCTGTTTATCGTTGCACCTTTCAGCAATATTCCATCGAGCCTTGTAAAAGGCATTGACCATGGACCACGCATCTACCATTTAAGCACTAAAAACGATATATACACTTCAATTCCACTTATTCACGCACATCTGAAATCCATTCCGGATAAGATGGCTCTCAGGGGCACTCAGAGAAATATTTTTAGTGAAAACAAATAATCCTGATGCATGTAGACAGGCTCTTGTGCCAGTTATGAATAAATGTGCACATGTAAGAGCAAAACATATGCATAGTCAGCAGCCAAATATAAACGTCCCTCGAGTGTTGTACCTAGAAAACGTAATGAACAGTTCTTCGAAAAGTACTCTCTCGTGACATCTTTGCTTTTCCCCAAACTAAGCTCCGTCTTTAGGTAGGCCACTAGACTGGTTCTGATGTTTCACTCCCCAGCAGTAGCGGATCAATGTGCAGCCCGTGGGTGAAGCTCGACCAGTCTGACATCGATTATCATGCAAATCCTTCTCACACTAATCTGCTGACAAACTGAAAGTTGTACTTTGGAGTTCCGGAAATGAAAGACTGGCACGAACAGCACGTTTCTGTTTTACAAAAATAGATAAAAAACACCTACACGAATCAACATCGGTCAGTTTTGTGTCAGGTTCATCTGTGTGACCCAATGACATTGTGTTACAGGCCTCTGAAAGTAATAAATGACCAACGAGGCTGGTTCGTGAAAGGAGCCTCTGTTCTCATTGCTATTTTATCGGGAATCAAATAAGTAAACAAATACTCATGACATAGTCAGAATCAAATGACGGACTCGTAACTGATGTTGTCATTCTATGCTTACCATTATGGAAATGATTTAGTCATTTTCCCTGACACCTTTTTTTTCCTTTACACCTTTTTTTTCCTTTTCACTATATATCAGTGATAACAATGTCCATTCGATGAATAATGATGCATGCCAACATGCCTGATTCCTCATCCCACGGTTCCTTATGACTTTGTCGTGATACCAAGCAGATTTAGTCGATTCTACACGGTTGTTGATGGCATCGTTGTAAATGGGCTCAATCAGCAATACTTGATGTGGTAATCTCATCACTTCAGTTGGCGGAAGTTATCCTTTAAGCCTGGGGAGGATCAGATCTCTACAATGTAATATGACAAGGTCGCCGTGACCTGAAATCTGATTTCCTCTGAATGTCATGAATGATTTCAGTAATATTCCATCATGATCCCGGCATGGGGACACCAGAAACGGGTCTGATATTTGTACCCTGGCATGTCAAAGCTGTTTCTAATAGATTCAAATGACTGTCGGAATTTTCAAACATGGAGACATATAGATTTCTTGATTTTATTGACATTATGTCAAGATATGTTTTACATTATGGTCTTCGAGAAATGGCTAATACTATATACTTAAAAGATTATATGATAGATGTTACATATTGGTCTTTGCCTTTGTACTGTTTAAAATATTGGGTTGTACCAATACAGCACTCATCAAAATTACAACACGTAATGTCTGAAAGACATGGCGGTTATTAAAATCACACAATCTTAATAGAAAAATGATTTCAATACAGATAGATTTGGATGTTTCCTTTTATGTAAACATTTCGATGGCACTATTGTTTTGAAATATTCAACAGTATTTGGATTAAATTATTGAATGTTATGTAAGGTATGAAATATTCAACAGTATAACACTTATCAATGACAACAACGTTAATTTGTGACTCAAGATATGACGGACATTAAATAAAAACATTTATGAAATTACTGTACAAAACTGAAACCCCCATCTTTGTCGAATAAGCTATTGATCCTCTATACCAGAAGTTACGTTTGAGGTAATTATGTGGTTTGTTCCAATCACTGTACTTGAAGTGTTTGGAAACTGACATCATAATAATTTCATGGTCCCTCACTACTTACTGGGGACGGTGGGGTAGCCTAATGGTTAAAGCGTTCGCTCGTCACGCCGAAGACCCGGGTTCGATTCCCCACATGGGTACAATGTGTGAAGCTCATTTCTGGTGTACCCCGCCGTGATATTGCTGGAATATTGCTAAAAGCGGCGTAAAACCAAACTCACTCACTCACTCACTACTTATTTTCTTTGTTATCAGAAGACTTAGTACGTTATCGGACATGTCAATATCATGACATATTATTCTTTGTCACGATATGGCTGAGATATTGCCGATGTGACGTTAAATCTTAACTCACTCACATATTATTCTGTGGTAAGCAGCAGCTGAAATGTATCAAGTCGACAGGTCTTGGAAGCTTGTCTTAATATCAATCACAGGATTGCCTGGTCCAGATTCGATTATTTTAACGACAACCTGACTGCATAATTCTTTTTAAGGCATCAAAGAATAATTGTAATCAGAACTGATGACCCAGATTTCATCTAATTGTTCAAAATTGTCTGACAGATAATTTGCTACATGAACAAGTCTAAGAACCTTAGACCAACTGATCTGTTATGCAGGGACACATCTGGCTACTTTAGAAGAAAAAACAGCATGACAGCATGGGTCACAGTTTAAATGCAAATCTATGTATTTCCATAAACGTTAGTGATAGTTAGTCGTTGGTCAAACCCTATTATGGAAATAAAGTCGCACACACATACATGCATCACTGCTGAAATCAGTCGGCAGTCTATGCTTACGATTATGTCATTCTCATTCCATTATGGTTTACCTCATGTGAACGCCCTCGATTGTACATTTTGCTTTTGTGCATTGTCGTATATGTGCATAGAGAGGTCTGCTGCCTGTATATGCCTACCTATATTCTACCTATACCTGTCGACATATACTACCTATATCTGTCGACATTGGAATGTCATTCTATCGCGTTTACGATTTACCCCTTCTTTTCACATTGCCATTTGTACACCCTTCTTCGTAGCGCTACGATTGCCATATTTATATGTTGACATGGGAAGGATCATCTTAGCGCCACGATAGCTTTGAGGAACAGAGCCCTGGAATGCATGTTGCCTATAGCTACAGAAAGGCTTGCTTTGATGTACTTACTAAAGTACAATATGATGAAGTCACACTTGTAAAGTTGGCACGATATTTTCCAAATCAAAAGTTGTGATTTAGGTGAAGATTACCACATCTCAAAGGAAGAAACCTGCCAATCGCGGGCTGTTTACATTCTGTAATTAGCTTTCGGGTTTTCCCCTAAACCAACGTAGGAACTCTAGTTGATAGTCTGTTTCCACTGCTCCCTCCGCCAGATCGACAGTCAACACAAGATGATTACTGCCACTCAAGGCAAATTTGTCCTTTATTGCCAGTGTAAGAGACTTGTTGTGCTCAAATCAACATTGGGCTCGAAAAACACAGTTTATCAATGTCAATTTAATTTGTCAATTTCTTGGCCCAAGTCCTCTTTTGGAACGAGTGTCGGGAAAATCAAGCCTTTAGATGTTGACAGAGCTACTCATTTAAAACACTCCACATCTTTATCCTGCTGTCTGAAGTGCGTTCGAGTGCTTTCCATGTCCATGATTAGTTGTATGGGCAACATGACTGCTATTAATGATTGGAGACACTCAAACTAGCTAACAGAGTCACACTGTTATATTTTGATGTTGAAGCCTATTAATACAGGTACGTTCACAATTCGATATATCTGTAAGATTGAAATAGTTCGAAGTAGCATCAAAAAGCCACAAGTTGTTAATAATTAAACATTATAATTCATATGTTGAAGCCTATTAATTAAGATTGGTTTCATTGTTCAAATTATCTCCAGGATTGAAATAGCATTTGGAATCCACATGCTGTCAAGAATTAAACATTAGAAGTACACTGTTGTTTGGTTAGTACACATCGGTTGATGCTTGTTTAGTGTAGAGTAGTAGTTCATGTAATTAATTTGAACACGGTAACGTTATTTAAACATATTGCATATTCAACTACTGGGGACACTGGTGGTGTAGGCAAAGACGCCTCAATAGACTGTACAGAAAAATCATTTAGGTGAGCCAGAAATCTGTGATAATGGGTTCGAAGCACCAGGCCTATGTTCGGTGGATTTACCAAACGATGTATGATGTTTCAATTGGCCTTAAATAAATCTTGCTCACTTATAATCAATTGGATAAGTCTGAAATACTCTTCGTATTCTCAAGACAATGACCTTGTGTAACATGCCTCTGAAAGTGTTAAATAAAGATTGAGTTTTCTTCAACCCAGTTAGGTAAGATATCTTTCAGATCAAATGTGTTTGTTCTTCCATTATCCAATCGCCATTTTGTATCATTTTCCCTGAGACGAGAATCATTCTCAAACAACTGAATTTCAAGGTAAAGCCAGCGTGGAGATCAGGGCTTTCCGAACGAGCTGACTATGAGCACACAATCGAGAGGACCAGTCCTGAAAACCCTGTGACGTCAGAAACACCCGAAATTATCAGCGTATGGCGGGAATCGAACGGCAAATGATGGAGCGTCATATTTCGTTTTAGTTGACATTCTCGAGAGGAGAGTACAGTCCCATTTAACTGCTGCTGCAATTAAAAACAGTATCAGCTCCTTAGGGTCTAAAGTTTCTTTCTTCTGACAGGCCCCACATGTCTTGTGACCATAGTTTGTATAGTAGAGACTATTTAATTCCATTGCCCAGTAGCTGGAGGGTAGCCAAGAGGTTACAGTATTCGCCATCATACCAAGTACCCGGTGCGATTGTGCGAAACCCATTTCTGCAGTCACCCTGCAGTGATGATTATTCTGGAATGGTTCTATAGCGGCTTAAAACATTATTCACTCATAACAACGTATGGTATGGATTTACAACATATTATTATTTACAACACGACGATTCTGGGCTACTTTTGGCCCATTTTCAGGTGAATCCATTCATGTTGTCGTGTTGTAAATAATAAAGAAGTTGTAAATCTATACCATACGTTGTTATGTTACCTTCCATCTTCTAAATGTCCATCAAGCAATATTCGCTCTCTAATATCCCATTTTGATAGTGCTGACGCCAGCCCGACTGTTGTAAAACACAAATAGCCCACTCGATCACATTGTAGGGCGAACCCATACACCCATTATCTGCAATCAACATCAGCAGTTACAGCGCATCCCCATTTAGTCGACCCTTACGACGATTACATCTGGGGCTTGACGTGGCTCTGAATACCCACGGGCACTCATGTCAGGAGAACATGGCGGTCAAAGTTCTAACAGTGGGAAACTCCAAAGCTGGATGTAGGTCTGTCTCACTCCACATAGTCACGAGAAACAGTAGCTACTGATATATTCGACAACGATTCATCTTTTACTGAATATTTTATATTCACCTGAAAACACGCTAAGAATAATTGTACTGTCTATACATGCGAGCGTTCTAAGTTGTCACTTTCCCTTTGTGCTTCCAATTATTTCTAAGCCGTCATGAACCATAGGTGTAAAGCAAGCATTCTAAGTTGTCATGTGCACTCAGTATATGCAAGCATTCTGTTGTCATATGATCTCGGTGTATGCAAGCCTTCTAAGTTGGCATATGCTCTCGGTATATGCAAGCATTCTAAGTTGTAATATGTTCTCGGTGTATGCAAACATTCTAAGTTGTAATATGTTCTCGGTGTATGCAAGCATTCTAAGTTGTCATGTGCTTTCAGTGTATGCAAGCATTCTAAGTTGTCATGTGCTTTCAGTGTATGCAAGCATTCTAAGTTGTCATATGCTTTCAGTGTATGCAAGCATTCTAAGTTGTCATGTGCTTTCAGTGTATGCAAGCATTCTAAGTTGTCATATGCTTTCAGTGTATGCAAGCATTCACTCATGTATTTTCAGTGGATGCATTCGTTTCAACAATGAATTCCATAATCCCTTTATGTTGGTAAGTAAATGATATTTATGAATTCCATCTTTACCTTCAGCATTATCTGACCTTCAATGGTGTGTTCATTCATCGATCTTGATTCAAGTCAAGCTACTGGAAATACGACTATCTGATATCGCCGCTTTATGGAGATGGTGCAAGCCTATATTAAACATAATCACGCTTGAAGCACTAAAACATCGAGGGACAGTAAAACTGACGTAAGCTGAACCTTGGAGATCCACTCACGGACACTCATTTGTGTGGTGAGGTTAATATTTAGAGACGGAATGACTCCGTTCTTGTTCTATCTCATTCTGAACTAGGTTGGGGAGTCTCATGGCTCTTTGGTGAAATTCAATTTCCTTTTTCTGCTTCCATATCGCCCCCTTGAGGTGACTGTAAAAAGTCGACACCATTCTGTGAGCGTTTAATTTAATTTTACCCTTTCAGAGGTACCAGAGGGCTGAACAACACGTGAAGGGTTGATGGTAGACTTGACAATTTTTCATTCCTGCCATTAAATCATGATACGGGGTTGGGATTGCTACAATATTAGATGCCAGAAAATGCTTAACTTTCGTAAATTAAATTCTCAAGCTGCAGTCACTTTGTGATTTTTTCTCTTGTATGGATTAAATAGACTTGATTGATGAGGGCATTTACCTTCACATAGAAAAACTTTACCTACAGATATCAAAATGAATTATTCTCTTTCCACATTGATACTTTTGCCATCGATGTTGGGGTGAATTGTATCCATTGTGTCTTTCTCTTGACCGTTTCAAAAGTCACCACTGCTGCGAGTACGTCAATTTTTGAATGGGCACCGGAAAGTGTTTTCTTCATATTTGGGAACAGATGAAAGTCTGACGGAGCCAGAAAAGGAGGTTATGGCGGTTGCAGGAGTTGAAACCAAACACCTCTTGGATTGTAAGCAATATTTGTTTTGTTTAACACCGTACTCAGCAATATCCAGGCGCTATGACTGTGGTTTAAAAAATACTGGAGTCTGGGCCAGACAATCCAGTGATTGATATCGCGAGCACCAATCTACGCAAGTGTGATATGATGTGCATCAACCGAGTCAGTGAGCCTGAACATCCGATCTCTATTCGGACAACTGACCTCTTCCTTCATAATCAGGGGTCGTCATTTCTGGCCTGCCTCATTCTCTTGATGGAACATCTTGTCCACATCTCCCAACAAGGGTGCCATGGCCTTACAGCTGGAGGGAATACCTCTGAATGTACGTCGTAAACTCATTCTGTCTCCATATGAACGCTTTAGAAACAATATTTGTGTATTGATGCTTATGATATTATCATCCAGAACTGTGCTCCTAGGAGATATCGTTTTGATAGTAGATTTTGTGCAATGCCCTGACGTCATCAATTACATGGCTCACAATACTATGACGTCAACAACATGATGACGTCACAATGCTATGACATTGCTGCACTGCAAGTCTAATGGCAGTACCGTGTTCAGAGATGTACATTTTTCATTGAAAACTAATGAAGAGTGATTTTTGATGATAAATAGCATCTCACCCAAGTGTCTACTGATATCAATTATATCAACACGAGTTGATAAAGTTACAAATATCCGAGGCTTGCCAAACCAATTCTTTGAATACTATAATTATTTGGTGCATATTCTGCAGCACTGGTATGTGAACGAGTAAGTGTGTGGGTGGGTGGTTGAGTGGTTGAGATCTTATAAACATTTGTAGACATATGAATGAGACACCAGAAGTTGACATCTCAGGTTGAATCTCTTTCTGGAGACTCACGTCTACGGCATCACGAATGGCCACAACAACCACTGGGCTAGCTCAACGCCCCCAGGTGGGAAGAAACTGCAGCATTGTTATAGTCGTACACCAGATAGTTTGTTTCGGATAAAATTAATGTTGATGTAACCAAGACATTGGTTGGTTGATATTCACGGGTTTATTGACACGCAGATTTGGTGTTACGACACAACACAGCTAAAAGGAATCAGGTTTAGTTTGTTTCAAATACATACACGTGCTTTGAACCCTGTTGCTTCACTCATAGCAATTAGATAGATAATGTTCTTCTGCATCCACAATGAAGCCTATACCCATTACATCACTGGGTCTGGGAGTCATCATATGTACTGGTATATATATTTCTCACAGATACACGCGATATAAAACTACTCAGTGTTGACTCGTGTAGGTGCGGTTTTTTATTTCTGTAACGTGCTGTACGTGCCAGTCTTTCATTTCCGGAACTCCAAAATACAACTTTCTGTTTGTCAGCAGATTGGTGTGAGGAGGAATTGCATGATAAGCAATGTCAGACTGGTCGAGCTTCACCCCCGGGGTGCACATTGATCCGCGACGTCAGGGGAGTGGAACATCAGAACCAGTCTAGATGCCTACCTATATAAATACGGAGCTTAGTTTGAGGGAAAGCACAGATCTCACGAGAGAGTGCTTTTCGAAGAACAGTTCATTACGTTTTCTCGGTAGAAGTCTCGAGGGACTTTATATTTGGCTGCTGACCATGTGTATGTTGTGTTCTTACATGTGCACATATATCCATAATTGGCACAAGAGACTGTCTTGTTGTATCAGGATTTTTTGTTTTCACTAAAAACATTCCTCAAAGGTTTCTTATGTTCCAACACCCTAATGAACATGTAACAGACGAAAACACAAACTAGAACAAACTTAAAATCTTAATGTGTCATCAGGATATGGCTGAAAGAGTGCTGTCTGCTCAGGCCACGACGAGATAAGTACACCACACAATAGATTTACCCTTCAGCAGCATATTGGAATGTCTGGAATCATTTCGTTTACAGATCACAACTCTAAAACCATTCAATATTGATCACAGATATTTTCCCAATGTCTGTGCATGAAAGGTTCCTGGAAGATGTCGGAGGTCTGAATACGTCTAGAGTTCTTTCGGTTCGGACATTGAAGGAGGGCTAACATCTAACTGATTAACTCGGTGTGTGATAAACCATGTCCACATCATCAACGGAAGCGTTGCAGCAGCAATATAAGCATCAATGGCTTTCACTTGGCTTTTGTTCAAGTAATTTCACTGGGAAAGCTTCAGGTGTCAAATTGCGTCTCATAACTCATTCTGTAATTATATGTTTGTTTAGGGTTCAACACGCTTAATGTGCAGAAAGTTGAGGTAGATAAGGTAGCCTTCTATTGCAGTGTAACAGCCTCGGGAGACACATTATTTTCTTGATAAGGTCACTCGTCCTTGCTGTTCATGTGAGTACCGATCTACTACCGCAAATGTCTGATTAAAACATAATCGCTGAATGGCTTTTAGAAGTGATACTCATAAAGGGGTAGGATGAGTGGATGTCAACTCTGGTATCAAGAGGAACACAACCTTTGGAAATATGTTCTTATTCCTTCACTGTCCTGTTACAGCTGACATCCATAAACTTAGTACTGTGTGTCAACTTACCTACCCTCCATGCTGTGTGGTAATGTGCTGGATTCCACAGAGAGAACCTTTAGGCTGGGCCAACATATCACACCGTTAATCTGCAAGGGAACACTGTCATTTAAACTAAAAGAAGTGACTATGAAAAAAAAAGCAACAAAAACCAATACAACATCCTCCCACTTTCCCCCCTTAAGAGGTGAGATTTTTCAGTTAGTTTGTGAACATCCTGTAGGAATTCCCTAAGGCAAGTTGAAATGCAGTTTATACCATGGCTGCTTTTCTTATATAGTGACGTGCATGCACGTGTTTGTGGCTGCTCGTACTAGTTCGTGCCGAACGCGATTTATTGTGCTAACGAACGTAAATAACATGTCCCAGTCTGACCGTTGGTGCCGCAGCCTGACACAGCATACCAGAGATCATGGGTCTCTGAGCATACTGACTCGACTAATCCTTCTTTAATCTGCTTAATGCCTATCTGATGGCAGGATAACCTTACACACTTAACGGGGCGTGACCATCGGCTATTTAACGGAGGCAACTCTACAATTCGCATGAATATGAACGGTCATACATGAACAATAAACATGTCCGTTCCGGAAATGTCCATACGACGCATTAATGGCAACAGTGCACTCATATCTGCTGACCTTGAACCTTTTGTACCAAAATCCACACGATAATGAAGATAACTAAATGACCTGTGTCTTAGTGCTGTTGTCAGCTGGCCTAACGGTGTCTGATCCAGGGGGACTGTCTCCGGCACGAAACATCTCCTCTGGGGGTATTTGCTTTGTCGGGAAGTCAAAAGTCAAGAGGACGTCAATTTACTCTAAATACAGGACAATTATCTTCTTACGAGCAGCTGGGGAGTTCATGCGCGTTTCCAAATAAATGGCTTTGACTGACAATGCAGCATATATTTTATCACCATCACTCACACTGAAAACCTCTTAAAATCTGAAAACGTGATAATCCATCGTAACCACTCAATCCTTCAATCAAAAGCCACAAACCAATAATCATCTGTGTTTCTTTCTGGATGGCCCCCGCTCGAGATGATGCAATCATCCCTTCTTGCACCCTGATTGCAGGAAAGTCTCATGTCAGCTTTTAAGTGCGTTCAACTTTGGGGTGGTCGGTCATAAGGGTAATATGCAGCGCTATATAGACTCTTTCGGACAGAAGCTCTCGGGTCCACTCAGCATGTCTGTTGAGGGGACCACGGCTTACAGACTTCTATGCAGGACTGGTTGAATTGAACAGGAATATTTTCTTTCTTGAAAGCAGGTGCTTACTGTGCTCGACAATGGGTACTGGTTCGTGGAGTTGTGATGTGTTTGTCCATTTGCACTGGAATTGTAACAGTCGTCAGAAGACCGCCTCTGGCAACATGCCAAAGTCTATACTGAAATGTCACACTGGACTACAAGATTGCCTACACTAGTTGACAGGTGAAAGTCGAACATGCATACATACATACATACATACATACATACATACATACATACATACATACATACATACATACATACATACATACATACATACATACATACATACATACATACATACATACATACATACATACATACATACATACATACATACATACATACATACATACATACATACATATTTATGTGCAGTAACCTCAAGCTGTTTGCATTCTGTAATTGAATAAAAAGAAAAAGTTGAAAGAGGAAAAAGTAGTTCTTAAAGTTTTCCCCTAACCAACCTAGGAACTTCAGCTGATAGTCTGTTTCTACTGCGCCCTCCGCCAGATAAACAGTCAACACAAGATGATTACTGCCACTCAAGGCAAATTTGTCTTTTATTGCCAGTGTAAATGATTTTTTGTGCTCCGAATCAAGATGGGGATCGAAAAACACAGTTTATCAATGTCAAGTTAATTTGTCAATTTGTTGGCCTCAAGTCCACTATTCGAAGGAGTGACGGAAAATCATGCCTTCAGTTGTTGACAGAGCTACTCATTGAAAACATTCCACATCTTTACCTGCTATTTTGAGTAGGTTAGAGGGTCTTGTGCTTTCCTTCTGTCCATGATTAGTTGTGTGGGGAATATAACTGCTATTAACGATTGGAGAGACTCTAACTAACTGGCGGAGTGACATTGGTATATTTTTATATCGACGCCTATTAATTAGGTGCCCAGTTCAATATATCTGCAGGATTGGAATAGCATCTGGAAGCAACCTGTCAATAATTCAAGATTAAAAGTACACTGTCAAAGCTTCTCTCGTTGACAAAAAACGGCATGGATAAGCACATGATGCTTTGTGTAGTTAATGCTGGTAATAGGGAGTGAAAATAATAAATAGCAAGTAAATATATGATATATTTACTACCCCGGAGGTTTCTCACCTGTATTTAAATAGCCTGAACATAACAGTGTTACGAGAGTCTGTCTTTTGTAATTTGTGATATTATTGATTGAATGATAGTTATTATGGGTCACAATGTTTAAAGTTTTGAGTGTGGGTTGTGGGTCACTTTTCGCATCATATATGTTCAATGGCAATACTATTTTTAGCGGTACGCCTTTATGATAGAGCTCCAGAGTTACCTGCCTTGGCTTTATTTCTGTTTTGACCGGTCGTACGTTCCACAGATTTCCATAAAGTTCTCAGTGGATTAAGAATGTTCCAGACTCTGTGTCAGTATATATAAAAAGGCTGGTTGTTGTGTTGTCACACACGGGGACTACAACACGGAATTACACGGGACTTTTCATATCACTGGAGTTGTGTACATCTTTCTGCCGTCATCTGCCTACCGTCGTCTGTCTGTCCACATCGTCAAGACCGGTTGTCTACTGACATTGTAAACTATCTTCAATTAGAATATCTGCTCTCATTGTAAATATCAAGGCTCGTGGTGAGTTAATATCTTATATTTGTGGCCCATTACTGTAGATTTGTGACTCAATTGCATTGTACTCAATATCTGTATTGTCATTCATTGTAGCTTGCTCATTGTTTGCTCAATATGTTATTGAATATTTTAGACTTGTCTGTGTTATATTTTGCTGGTTCAATGGGGATTCTTAAACCTTTTTCACGGCAATTATTTAACCGTAACAACAGCACTGTTTAAACTGATTGCTGATGTAATCAATTATTAGGCACATGGATGGCCAAGTCGTCAAAAACACTGCCATTGACAGTGCAGAGGTTGCACTTAGGTGAGCCAGAAAACTATGATGGCTGCTACGAATTCGTTATCATTGCCACAGCTACAATCTATGAGTCACCAACCTCATTCTTCTGATCTGGCTCTGTCAGACGTCCATTTTGATTCTGCCGATGACGTCATAGCAGCTGTAGAGAACCTTTCAGACAGCCAAGAGGAGGACGTCACCATAATTCCCTCCAACATCGTTTGGAAAAGTATATCAGTGGAAGGGGATTTTGCAGAAAATTAAATAATTTTCCGTTTTGTCTTATTAAGCGGACCCCACACGTCCAATGTAATACACCAAAACCAACATTGCGAAACAAACAATCGATTGGACTGAACTCTGTTCTGATGGTTTGAGAGAACTCTGTCTGGTCGAAGTGACACGCTGATATGAACTTCAATTGAACCGACAAGTATTTAGAAAATCAGTAATTTCTTCTCTCTAAAATATTATTTTGTTTTTACACTGAAACTTTCCAAGCGTGTAAATAGATTTAAAGATACTAGAATCAGACCCTCCCCATTGATGTGCTTTATGTCGCTTTTGTAGACAAATTCCTTACGATAATTATCGTCTTCTAAATCATGAATCCGACGAGAATCCGATCAATCCTTCTCTTGCTCCTAATTGCATTTATATTGGAAAATGGTATTTGTTTCATAATTTTCAAATTACAGAGCAACACATGCAACTGGGGAACGATTTCCAGATTTGTCAAGACGTCATCACATATCCTTCAGTAATGTTGATTATACATGATTGGTGTTGAGGACAAGGCCGCCATGATTTTTCTAGTGAATGGAATATCGTCGTTTGCGTGTCGTTGGGGAGGGAACCGAGTTATGGTTTGAAATGTGCTCAGCTTTGTTTGACACATATCAGCTTTACTCACGAGCTCATTTTAATTCGATTTTACAGGTCGATGGTGAAAAAATAGACAACATATTCATGCGATAAATTGTTTTGTTGCCTGAGTTTTTTTCACTTAAACTAGACATTATATAAACACCACAAACGCCCTTTTCTGTTTTTCTCCTGCATGTTTTATGTGAAATCTGAACTGTTAAACGCGGAAAGTTAATTAGTGCTCCCAGCAAGCACTTCAGCATGCAGTGTTTACTTTTTATTAATCAGTTTACGTCCTGCCATTACATACAACGGTAAAGAACAAAACGAGGAAGCCATCAACACCGTGTTGACGAGTTGACGAAGGGTGTAAAGTGTGGGACAACGAGACAGTTAAGTAATCTCTTTTGTGTTTGGTCCGTTTGCTCCCTGTTGGATTAATGTATTAGGCTTTATCTCGACTTTGAGCCATGTTAGTATCTATTACATAATTTCCGTTCTAAAGGCTTTTGGAATATTAATACTCCTAAAGTATATTAATACACGTAAAGTTATAGTCGGGTTTTCAATCCATAAGGTTGGCTTTCTCCTTTGGCTCATGTTTGGCGTATGCTTAGACAGCATTAAATATTGTTTAAAATTGTTATTCCAGTTGACAGCATGCTGTTCACCACACTTTCGGACATTTGAGAATAACTGACTGAGGTCTTGTCCCGAGCAGTGATGTAGCCTGTGATTACTTGATCAACCGGTCCGTAGCAATATTAAGACGCTTGAAAGTCGAGTAGTATTATATACTTATGCGTTACGTTTTCTTAATCATGGAATCTGTTTCTAGTTTCATTCCGAGGAATGTGATGTGTTCATCTGACCAAACAGTTGCAAGTAAAATATACAATTTTCATCATTCAAATCTTTACCAAGGCTTTGAATGCTGCCAACCAGATCATGTGTGATAGAAAGATTACGGTGTGGTCGATTTAATGTCAGTCGTAAAGATGGAAACTTTGAATACTATTTCATTCTATTGAATTGCAAGATGCTGGACATTCTGAATAGTACTTGTCATTCAATATCATTAGGTGAAGTGATGAGTACTATTCTTTATGTAAACTGCGTCCGAAGTTACCATTTTTATAGTATGTCATGTCTTCTGATTCAAAGGGTATAAACCGTTCATTATGCTCCATATAACAACCACCCCCTCCGTGGTGTAGTGGTTAGAGCGTCCGCCCGGAGAGCGGAAGGTCGCGGGTTCGATCCCCGGGAGTATCTTACCAAACTATGGTACTTGTTGGCATTCATGGGTACAACAAGGACTGGTCGGCTAGGAGACATTATAATTTGTCTGAGTGGGGTATTCATGCTAAAATGCAGCCTGGTATCTGAATGAGCTTGCACTATAAAACCAGCTTAACTCTGGGCTAGTACAAGCAGCCACACATACACGAGCATGCACGTCGTCATTTGATCGAAGTATTCTCACCTTACCTCATATAACAACCGTATACATTCAGGACAACACAACAACAATGAAGCAGCCGTAGATTAAGATAATATCTTATCAGACATATCAATATCATGGCACATTATCCCGTCATAAGCGTCCATGCAAGTGCTGCAAGTCCCCATGGTTCCTAGTGTGGTGATCTTACCTTCAGTTGAGGCAACTATAGCCTGTTTTCATATTGTGTATTGTCCGAATAGGGCTATTACCTTAACGTTAGATGCTAGTTTTAAGCGGCGTAAAAGTTAACTCACTCATCCTAGTCAGGAGTTACGCCACCGTAATATTTCTGGAATGGTTTTAAAAGCGGCAATAAACAGTATTCATTCGCTAATATCCCATTTTGATAGTGCTGACGCCAGCCCGACTGTTGTAAAACACAAATAGCCCACTCGATCACATTGCAGGGTGAACCCATACACCCATTATCTGCAATCAACATCAGCAGTAACAGCGCATCCCCATTTAGTCGACCCCTTACGACGATTACATCTGGGGCTTGACGTGGCTCTGAATACCCAAGGGCACTCATGTCAGGACAGCATGGCGGTCAAAGTTCTGACTGAGGAAAACTCAACAGAATGATTTAAGTGACGAGAAACAGTAGCTACTGATATATATGAGCCAGACGCCATCGTTCTCCGTTCTCCGTTTTACCTTTAACTGAATATTTTATATGCGATTGAAAGCATCATTCGAGGTTTGTATTCTCAATGCATGCAAGCATTTTAAGTTGTCATGAACTCTCAGTGAATGCAAGCATCGTAACAAGAACATGCAAGCATTCTAAGTGATCATGTACGTGCATTCGCTTCAATCAACAATGAACAATCTAGCTGCCCTTTATGTTGGTAAATAAATGCTATTCATGAAAAATCCCATATTTCCTCTCAGCATTACCTGGCCTTCGTCATGACCTCAATGGTTTGTTCATTTATCGATCTTGATTCAAGTCAAGCCTACTGGAAATACGACTATCTGGTATCGCCGCTTTATGGAGATGGTGCAAGCCTATATTAAACATAATCACGCTTGAAGCACTAAAACATCGCGGGACAGTAAAACTGACGTAAGCTGAACCCTTGGAGATCCACTCACGGACACTCATCTGTGTGGTGAGGTTAATATTTAGAGACGGAATGACTCCGTTCATGTTCTAACTCGTACTGAACTAGGTTGGGGAGTCTCATTGCTCTTTGGTGAAATTCAATTTCCTTTTTCTTTCCACATCGTCCCCTTGAGATTACTGTAAAAAGTCGACACCATTCTGTGAGGGTTTAATTTAACTTTACCCTTCCAAAGATAACAGGGGGCTAAACAAGATGTGAAGGGTTGATGATAGACTTGACAAGTTTTCATTCCTGCCATTAAGTCATTGTATTGGGGTATTAGGTTCCAGAAAATACTTTAAACTTCGTAGATTAAAAACTCCTATTTCAGCCAAGGCATTTTCGAGATTTCTCTTTTGTATGCAATAAAGTAGCTTCTGCCGTTGAAGTTTCTATTTCATTTTTTCTTGTGTCATCTTTCGAGACTAAATGGGCACCGGATAGAGTTTTCTTCATGTTTGGAACAGTCATACGGAGTGTTTCGTATTCAGTGATATCTTGTCTCCTTGATGGTGGTCTAAAAGATGTGTATTTTGTTGGGTTCAGTCCCATCAGGGATTCGAGCCCACACTCACAGAGTTAGGCTGAGTGGGTTAGACGGCTGACTTTGTGTGCTGGCCGTTAGGTGCCTGACTCAGAGGGTGTGGGTTCGAATCCGGGATGGGACTCAACCTAACAAAAGTACTAGAATCTTTACTTTACTTGAAAAGTGTAAACCCACTCACTCATTCGACCACTGACACCACCCACCCACTCACTCACACGTGTGTAACTCGCTCTATAATGCATTATTTATGGACAAAGTAACGATGGAACAGTGCTGAGGCGGTGAAAAACATCACTCACTCACTCACTCAACCAATCACTCACTCACTCAACCACCAACCCATCCACCCACCCACTCGTTCACTCAGTTAACCACCAACCCATCCACCCACCCACTCGCTCACTCAGTTAACCACTGAACCACCCACCCATACCCACGCACTCACTCACTTCACTCACTTCACAATGTTATTATGTGTCAGCAGGATACTGAATGAGTGACTGTTCAGGCCACCATGCCATAAGTACACCAGGGGGCTGTGGGATAGCCTTATGGTCAAAGCGTCCGCTCGTCACGACGAAGACCCGGGCTCGATTCCCCACATGGCTACAATGTGTGAAACCCATTTCTAGTGTCCCCCGCCGTGATATTGCTGGAATATTGCTAAAAGCGCGTAAAACCATACTCACTTACTCATAAGTACACCACACACACAAAAATCATTTCGTTTACAGATCAAAACTACAAAACCATTTAATATTGATCACAGATATTTTTTTCCCAATGGCTGTGCATGATAGGTTCCTGGAACATGTCTGCGGTGTCATTACGTCAATAGTTCCTTCGGCTTTGACAGTGAGAAATGGCTGAGTTCTAACTGAGTAACTCGATGTTTCATAAACAATTTCTACATCATCAACAGAATCGACGCAGCAGCAATATAAGCATCAATGCCTTTCACTTGACTCAGCATAGCGTTCAGCAGTCCCATTTGACTAATTTCACCGGGGATACATCAGCTGTCGAACTGCGTCTCATAACTCATTCCGTAATTATTTGCTTGTGAAGGGTTCAACACGCTTAATGTGCAGAAAGTTGAGGTAGATTAGGTATCCTTCTGCAGCAGTGTAACAGTCTCGGGAGACACATCATTTTCTGATAAGGTCACTCGTCGTGTTGTTCATGTCAGTACTGATCTACAGCCACACCCAACAAATGTCTGGTGAAAAAATAATCTTTGAATGGCATTTAGAAGTGGCATTCATAAAGTGGCAAAATGTATGGAAGTCAACTTCTGTGTTCTGAGGTGCACACCGTTTCGGGGGATATTCTTATTCCTTTAGCAACACCTAAATGTTTTCTTATCCCTTTGTTGTAGAGTAAATGTCTGCCTGTATTCCTCATAAGACAGTAGTTTCCATCCACAAATGTTGCACCTATATGTCAGACTGTGTCAACTCATCAACCCTTGAAGCTGTTCTACAATATACTGGCTTCGACAGAGAGAAACCTGGCTGGGTTACTGTTCATCCGCAAGGAAGACATCCGCAATGTCATTTACATATAAAAGATGAAAAAAGCAACAAACTGTAGCTGTTCGTCGGACTCTGCACATTGCGTTGACGCTGTGCAGATTATATATCCCTCCATCTTCTGATATCCGTCTGTCGGATCTGCAAAATCTGTATGATCAGTTCTCAAAGCCATGTATCATCATGGGCGATTTGGCACCCGTGAAGAGCCACCTCCTCGTGGTAGGTGCTGGGTAACCCTAAGAGCTCTTCAACCCCTGTGTGGACCCGGGGTCAAATAGGTCCATAGCACCCCATTGCTGGTTGCAAGGAGCGACCGAACTGGGCAACCTGTTTGCCGTGGGTTGCGCCCCTGTGTCGGTTGAGGTCGGGAGTCTGATGGTTGAGGGCACTGGTTCCAAGAACAGTGTTCCTTTACCCAACACACCAAATCGCCCCTTACTTCGCCTAGGTGGTTGAATGGGCCCGGTTCAATCAATCGGCTGGTCATGCCAAGCCCTGGCTGGTCACAAATGCAAGAAACTATGTAAAATTTCTGTCATATGCATTGGCATGTGATATATGTTTCAATTTCAAAAACTTCAATTTTGTGATTTGCCTAGAGTCGTATGCCCAGAAGGCGGTGGATCATGGGCCAGTCTGGTAGAATAATTACTTTTTATTATTCTGCTTGAGTATATCATCCCAGTATCCTTGGTGCTGCAAGTAGGAGGTCCACTTGTTTTTTAGCATTGTCCTTGTAATATTCCGTGGTGGGTGGGAAGCTGGGTTGATGAATCTATATACATTAACATGGATCCTGAAACCCCTTGAAAAAGAAACGTCAGCTTGATACTGATGAAAGTACACCTGATAGTTGTAGACCACCTAAGCAAGTAGAATACTGGCCAAGATTTCTAGTGATAGAATCTCCAGATAAAAAAACAATTAAACTCAACCCGTTTGCTGTTTCAAAAGCAGTGTACGGTATAGCAGGAGACGTCAAAAATATCAAACGAATGAGATCTCGATCGTTACTCATAGAATGTAGCAAAGGACAACAAGCGTCTAACCTGCTGTCAATTGTTACATTGGATTCCCTGTTTCAGTGTCAATCCATCGGACCCTCAATTCTAGTAAAGGCATTGTCAGAGATAGAGATCATCTTTTAGAGGATATGACAGAACTTGATATCTCGCTAGAGCTCAAAGAAACGATTTACGATAAAGCATAGTAAAAAAATCAGTTATGTTGAAGCTAAGAAACTTGTCCCAACTGTCCACCCAGGTGAATATTTTGCTTCTATTACCAAAAGACCATCTGCGACCACAGTCTCAGTCGAATGTCAGACAGAGCTGACGTGGACAAAGTCTACATCTCCTGTACTTGTCCCAAATCAAGAACTGTTAATGCGAGGAGAATCTGCTACACAGACTGCTGACGCGTTACCAGCTACAGTGACGTCATCTCAATATATGTCTTCTTCTAAAAGGGTCTCGCATGTCCAAAGACACAACCAGACCCAAGAAGGTCCTACAGACCCAAACCCAGACCAGATTCATGTCCATCAAAAACTGTACAAGAACCTCAGGTTTAACTAATTGTGAAAGGAAACCTAAAAATAAATAGACTCAACCAAAGCGATAGACTCGCTAAGGTTTCAAATGATGAGATCCAGCTATATAATAAGTTTGGATCCCTTGAGGACATGGATGTGTCCGACCATAGCTCTGGTAGGACACATAGCTTGTCACCCTCAAGGAAAGCGAGGGATTGATCTCCCGTACATCCTCCGCGGAAGAAATAATGTCTTCGCCTGTAATTCAATGGAATTGTAGAGGACTCAGGACTAATTTTAAAGAAATACAGCTATTAGTCCAAGATCTAAATCCCTCAGTATTCTGCATTGGAAGAAACCTATCTAAAGCAGACGGATAAATTTAACCTACTTTAATGCATACCACTATTTTTCTCCCCCAGGTGACAAGGCTACTGGTGGATCATCTATCCTGGTGAGGAATAATGTTATCCATAGCCTAGTCACGCTCAAAACAAATCCCTAAGCCGTGGCAGTGCAACTTACATTACAAGTTGCATTTACTCTCCTTTCATTGTATGTTCCACCTTCATCAGCTATCCAGTTAACTGATCTACAAGCTCTTTATGATCAACTACTTAAACCCTGTTTGATCGTGGGTGATCTAAATGGCCACAACCCACTCTTGGGTGGTACGAATACAAAAACCAAAGGTAAATTACTGGGGAGTTTATCTCAAATAATGATCTGTGCATTTATAATAACGGTTCAAAGACATATTTACATCGTGACACAGGAACATATTCAGCTCTTGATTTGTCAGTTACTGACTTCAACCTATTGAATGAATTCGACTGGTCAGTCCACGATGACCTCTGTAGAAGTGACCATTTCCCAACAATATTAAAACCCATCAACCCATGTGATGTTCCTCCATCGTCTAGACGGAATTTTAAATAAGCCAACTGGCCTTTATATGAAACCCTCTGTACTGACAAACTTAAACCCAACCGTTTTATTAAATTTCTCTGACATATTAAACACCATAGCTGATGAGTCTATCCAAAAGTCCTCTACAATTCCACACATACGGAAACCATGGTTTAATGCTGATTGCAAACAGGCTAGGAAGGCACGGAAAATAGCTGAAGAATATTTCCGTCGTCATCCTATAGTCCACAATTTGAACAAATTTAAAATCTTAAACGCAAAAGCACCCCGTACATTCAAACAAAATAATCGTCAATCTTGGCGAAACTATGTATCTAATATCAATTCCCGAACGCCTATTTCTAAGGTATGGAATATGGATCTTTACAACAAAAAGTCTTCTCTTGTTCCGCCTCTGGGACTAAGAGCTAAACCTTTCATTTCTGCTCCTGGCATTGAACTAGAAAATATAGCTCCTTCTTTCTTCTCTTCCTTGGCAATTGGTGAGGCCATAAGTTGACCTTACACTGACAAAAATCAGAAACTAATGAATTACAATATATACAAGAATATAATCAATTAAAAATGTAATTATAATACATACAAATCCTTATTTATAGATGGATCCAAGGATGGTGGCGCAGTAACATATGCCACTGTCATTGGATCCAGAACAATATCTTCTCGATTACCGGATAATAGCTCTCTTTGTACAGCAGAAGCAAACGCAATACTGTCGGCTCTTAAGTATATTAATAGACACCCAAAATATAAACAATACATCATCTTTCGGACTCTCTTTCTCAACTTTAGGCTATTACAAACCTTTCTTACAAACATCCACCTTAATTAGAAACTATTGCATTATATAATGATCTTGCTACTGGCCAATACGACATTGACCTCTGTTGGTTACCCAGCCACGTTGGCATTTCTGAGAACGACAATGGCCTGCCAAGGCAGCACTCAAGAAATCCATGATACCGCTTCTTATTCCATACCTTACATATCCGTGATCTGATGCAGAAGAAGTGGGGCACCCAAGTAGGTATAAATAAATGATATTAAATGAAACCCTATGTTGGTTACTCCAACTTAGGTTGTCTGTCCAGATTTGAAGAGGTCATCATGTGACGATGTCGTATTGGTTATACTAGATATACTCATGAATACCTGTTAAAAGGTGAAAATCCTCCGTTTTGTATCCCATGTGATGAAAGAATCACGGTCAAGCATGTTCTGCTTGACTGTATTGATTTTTCCATCAGAAGGGATTAATATTTCAATGTCAAAACAGTGAAGGATCTTTCTAAAGTTAACTTTCATTTAATTATTGAATGTTTGAAAGAAATAGAATGGTTAAATATATTTCGATAAATGGTTTGTAAATAGATAAATATTTTATTATTGGTAGTTCAATTTAGCAGCTGAGATTGTGAGTGGCTGTATCCTCACAGGGGATAGAAGTATTGTAAAATTATTGTCCTCCAGTGGGGGAACGTAAGTCCCAAAACATTCAAGGTAAATTAAGCTTACCGAATATATTAAAACGTAGCATTTTTTGTGATTTGAAGTTATGGCTAAATTACCAACAATCACCAACGACTGAAGGGATGATGTAAATCTGACTAGGGTCCATGCAGGTAGCAAAAGTACCGTAAGTCCCCATGGTCCCTAGCATGGTGATCTACCTTCAGTTGCTGGTGATCTACCTTCAGTTGTTGGTGATCTACCTTCAGTTGCTGGTGATCTACCTTCAGTTGCTGGTGATCTACCTTCAGTTGCTGGTGATCTACCTTCAGTTGCTGGTGATCTACCTTCAGTTGCTGGTGATCTACCTTCAGTTGCTGGTGATCTCCAGCCCATTTCTATATTGTATTGTCTGTACTATTTGTCTAATTTTAAAAGTTACATGCTTGTTTTAATTCTCTAGCTGTGATAATCTTGTTTTTTATTGTCCTTGTTGACAGGTGTTTTATAATTTAATTGCTTTTGTTGTTAATTTATAACTTTTTAAGTCGCAATAAGGCTTAAACATTGCCGATGTGACTATAAATCACACACTCACTAACGTCGTGGTTATATTTCCTTATATAGGGACAACATGCACGCAGTTGTGTAAGGCTGCTCATCCCAGGAGTCGATTTATTGCGCTATGTCACAGTCCGAACACTGGTACTCCATCCAGACAAAGCACACCGACTCCAAGAGTCTTGCTTAATCCACGTAAAGTCACGTAATGGCAGGATAACTATTCAACGCCATCATTTAAAACGCCGTTTGCCTATCTAAATGTGCATAACTCTACCACACGCGAGAAAGCGATGTCCCTTCCAGAATTGCCAATACGACGCCGTATCTGCTGACCTTGAACCCTTTGTCCTGGAATCCACTCGGATAATGCACATCACTAAATTGCCACCTGTGTCTTGGTGCTGTTGCCAGCTGCCCTGACGCTGTTAGATCCGACGGACTATCTCTGGCACGAAACATCTCCTCTGGGGGTATTTGCTTTGTCTGGAATTCAAAAGTCAAGAGGACGTCAATTCACTGAAAATACAGGACAATTAACCCGTTACGAGCGGCTGTGGAGTTCTTTCGCCTAGGGGGCGTTTCTAAATAAATGGCATTAATACACAATGCAACATATATTTTATCGCTATCACTCACAAAGAAAATAGAACACTCAAAATCTAAAATCTAAAAATCTAAATACCAATAAATGCATAAATGATGCAATCATCCCTTTAGACTTTTTCACCGTGATGCAGGAAGATCTCTGGCCGGCTTTTGAGTTCGTTCAACAGTGGGGAGATCGGTCACAGAGGCAATAGGCAACGCTAAATTGACTCTTTCGAACAGAAGCTTCTCGCAGCATCTTGGGACCGTCGAGCTCGTGTGCTGAGGGGGCCACGGATCACGGACCTCTATGAAACACTGGTTTTATTGAACAGGGATATTTTCTTTCTTGAAGGTGGGGCTTACAGAAGTCAAGGACTGCTATAAGTTGGTGGAGGTAAATGTGAATAGTTATTGTTTGTTTATAGGTTTGCACTAGAATAGCAACAGGCAACAGGAGACCGTCCCTTGCTAGTGGTACTGGCTAAAGTGACTGAAATGTCTCACACTGGACAACAACACTGCGTACACTTGTCGACAGGTGAAAGTCGCACACACTCATATATACATCACCACCGAAACCAGTCGACAGTAGTATGCCATTCGCAAGTCAGTTCATGTAATGTTTTACATGCATGTGCACATGCGTCTTTGTACATTGCAATGAAAGGCCTGGTCCATAGAGTTACTTAAATACAGGAAGATGGAGTCAAACTTGTGAAGTTGGCCCGACATTTTCCAAAGCCAAGGTTGTAATTTAGGAGCAGATTACCACAACTTCGAAAGGAAGAAAACTTTCAATTATGATCTGTTTACATTCTGCAATTGAATAAAAAGAAAAAGCTGAAAGAGGAAAAATGTAGTTCTTAAAGTTTTCCCCTAACCAACCTAGGAACTTCAGCTGATAGTCTCTTTCTACTGCGCCCTCCGCCAGTTCAACAGTCAACACAAGATGATTACTGCCACTCAAGGCAAAGTTGTCTTTTATTGCCGTATAAGAGACATTTTGTGCTCCGAATCAACACTAGGATCGAAAAACACAGTTTATCAATGTCAAGTTAATTTGTCAATTTCTTTGCAAGTAGTCTTCTATTAGAACGAGTAACGGGACATCAAGCCTTCAGTTGTTGACAGAGCTACTCATTGAAAACACACCACATCTTTACACTGCTATTTTGAGTACATTCGAGGGTCTAGTACTTTCTTTCCGTCCATGATTAGTTGTGTGGGGAATATAACTGCTATTAACGATTGGAGAGACTCTCATGGCGGAGTGACATTTGTATATTTTTTATGTTGAAGCCTATCAATTGGTCGGTTCCCTGTTCGATATATCTGTAGGATTGCAAAAGCATCCAGAAGCCACATGTTGTCATTAAATTATCATTCAAAGTACTATCACAGGTTCCCCAGCTGACAGAAACGGCATGAGTAAACACAGGTTGTTTTGTGGTTTGTATATATTATCATGGCAGTGTGGAGAAAATGATGTACGTTATTTGTTTATTGTTTATTGCGTTTAACCAGCAAAGTGCGTCATGATATTTTTGCGAGCTCAAGTCATTCGTATCTTATTCAAAACTATCATGCTCGCAAAGATTTACAGTATATGTAGTTACTTATCACACTCATTTAATAACTGGAACATAATTGCACTATTTAAACTCAAGGCACACATTTAAGTATTGGGCACATTAGGTCCTGTCAACAAAGGCGCCACAACTGTGTATCAGTAGCACTTACATCAGCAGGAACCTGTGATCATGGGTTCGAATCTCGTCTCCATTAATTATGTTTCTGAGTTTGTCGGCCTGTGCTCTTTGGATTCACCAGAGACTGAGACGTGCACTACTTCCGGCTTGCCGCCAACATCACAATATGAAATAATGTTTCAGGCGGCACTAAATAGATTTCACTCACTTACAGCCTTATTGGAGTAGACTGAAACACTTGTCGCATTATGAAGACGAACTCCACCCAATGACATTGTGTTACATGCCTCTGAAAGTGATAAATGAAGAAAGTTTCAAGGGAAGTGGTAGATAAAGCACACACGGTATTAGGAAATGTGTAAAATATAAATTACCGGATTCTATGTCATTTATGTTCGTTACTGCCAAAGAAATTACTCAAGTTCACTTTCGGATGAAATCTGTTTGTGTCTCATTATTCGATCGCCGTTTTGTATCATTATCCCTGACACGGGAATCATTCTCAAATAACTTAATCACCAGGTAAAGCGAACGTGGAGGTCAGCGCTTTCCGATCCAGCTGACTTGTAAGCACTGCAATCGTTTTCATTCTGCCGTTCACGTTATACAACGGCTGACTCTCATAGAAGTGTGAGTGAGTTAGTATTAATACTTAACGGCAATATTGTGACGAGAACACATTTCATATGCTAAGGAATACATGTATAAAATAAAACTTGTCAATGGTCAGTAGGGTGTGTTAGTGAGTGAGTTACGTTTTACGCCGCTTTGAGCAACATTCCAGCAATATCATGGCGGGCAATGGACAGTAGAACAACTAAAGGATCACACTTAGAATTAAAACTAGCATCTAAGGCTTAGGTAATAGCCCTAATCGAAAATTCACAATATGAAAACAGGCTATAGTTGCCTCAACTGAATGTAGATCACCATACTAAGAACCATGGGGCTTACAGTACTTGCGTGGACGCTTATGTGGATAATGTGCCAAGATATTGATATGTCTGATAAGATATTATCTTAATCTACGGCTGCTACATTGTTGTTGTTGTGCAATGTTTTCCTGAACGTATACGGTTGTTATATGAGGTAAGGTGAGAATACTTCGATCAAATGACGACGTGCATGCGTGTGTATGTGTGGATGCTTGTACTAGCTAGTTCTATAGTGCCATCTCACTGAGATACCAGGCTGCAGTTTAGCATTAATAGGTGAGGTGAAATTGGGTTTAACGTCGTGCTTGAGAATATGACGACGTGCTCATATGACGACGTGCATGCGTGTGTATGTGTATGTGCGGCTGCTTGTACTAATCCAGACTAAAGCTGGTTTTATAGTGCTAGCCCACTGAGATACCATGCCGCAGTGAAGCATGAATACCCCACTCAGACACATTATACTGACTCCGGGCCGACCAGTCCTTGTTGTACCAATTAATGCCGAGCGCCAGGCAGGGACCAACATGTACCATATTTTAACGTCTTTTGGTATGACGCGGTCGGGGATCGAATCCACGACCTTCCGCTCTCCGGGCGGACGCTCTTACCACTACACCACGGAGACGGTGGTTGTTATATGGAACGTAATGAACGTTTCATACTTTAAAGCACAAGACATTACATACTATAAAAATGGTAACTTCGAACGAGGTTCACATAAAGAATAGTAGTGCCTTCATCCCTTATCCTAATAATGCTGAATGACAAGTACTATTCACAATGTCCAACATTTTGTAATTCAGTAGAATGAAAGAGTTTTCAAAAACGTTCCGAAGTTTGCATCTTGACATTAAATCAACCGTACGAAAATAATCTTTAATATGGTCTGGTTTACAGCATTCACAGCCTTGGTAAAGATTTTTAAAAATACACAGTAGACATGTAGATTATATTTCAGATTTGAATGATGAAAATTGTATATTTTGACTTGCACCTGTTTGGTCAGGTGAACACATCACATTCCTCCGGACTCCACTCATTCAGAAAATGATCACATAACACATATGTAAATTCCGCTACTCGGCTTCAAGCGTCTTAGTATTGCTACTGACCCGTTGGTCAGGCTACATCTCTGTTTGGGACAATACCAACCTTCGTCAGTGAACAGCCTGCTGTCAACTAGAATAGCAACTTTGAAAATATTTAATTCTGTCTAAGCATACGCCAAAATAGACGAGAAGGACAACCTTGTGAATTGAAAAACGGACTAAAAATGTATGTGTAAAGAGTATCATTATTCTAAGTGCCTTGGGAGCTATTGCAATAATAGATTCTAACATGACTGAAAGTCTAGATACAGCCTAATCCATTAATCGAACAGGGAACAGATGAACTAAACACAAAAGGCAATGTTTCACTGTCTCGTTGTCACACACTTTACATCCTTCGTAAACACGGTGTTAATGGCTTTCTGGTTGTGATCTTTACCGTTGTGTGTAATGTCAGGTTGTAAAGTGCTTCATAAAAAGTAAACATTGCATGTGGAAGTGGTTGCTGTGAGCACTAAGTACCTTTCCGCGTTTAACAGTTCAGATTTTACATAAAACACACAAGAGCGTTTATGGTGTTTATTTAATGGCTAGTTTAAGTGATAAAAAACTCAGGTAACAAAACAAGTTATCGCATGAATATGTTGTATATTGTTTCACCATCGACCTGTAAAATCGAATTAGAATGAGCTTGTGAGTAAAGCTGATATGTGTCAAACAAAGCTGAGTACATTTCAAACCATAACTCGGTTCCCTCCCCAACGACACGCAAACGACGATATTCCATTCACTAGAAACATCATGGCGGCATTGTCCTTAACACCAATCATGTATAATCAACATTATTCAAGGATGGTGATGACGTCTTGGCAAATCTGGAAATTGTTCTCCAGTTGCATGTGCTGCTCTGTAATTTGAAAATTATGAAACAAATACCATTTTCCAATATAAATGCAATTAGGAGGAAGGAAAGGATTGATCGGATTCTCGTCGGATTCATGATTTAAAAGATGATAATTATCGTGAGTAATTTGTCTACAAAAGCTAACTGAAGCACATCAATGGGGAGGGTCTGAATCTAGTATCTTTAAATCTATTTACACGCTTGGGAGGTTTCAGTGTAAAAGCGAAATCAAGTTTTAAAAAGAAGAAATTACTGATTTTTCTAAATACTTGGTGGTTCAATTGAAACTTATATCAGCGAGTCACTTCGACCAGACGGGGTTCTCTCAAACCATCAGAACAGAGTGCAGTCCAATCGAATGTTTGTTTCACAATGCTGGTTTTGTTGTATTACATTTGACGTGTGAGGGATGGTAAATAAGCTAATAAGACGAAACAAAAATAACTTACTTTTCAGATCCCCTACCATTGACATACTTTTACAAACGATGTTGGAGGGAATTCTGTTGACGTCCTCCTCTTGGCTGTCTGAAAGGGTCTCCACAGTTGCTATGACGTCATCGGCAGAATCAAAATGGACGTCTTCCATAGCCAGATCAGAAGATAACTGTGGCAATGATGATGGATTCGAACCCACTATCATAGGTTTCTGGCCCACCTAAGTGCAACTTCTGCGCTGTCAATGGTGGTACTTTTAAAGACTTGGCCATCCTTGTGCCCAATATTTGAATGAATCTTCAAGCAGTTTAAACAGTGCTGTTATGTTCAGGTTATTTAAATACAGGTGAGAAACAACACCCGATATAATAACATATTTCATAGTTATCATATATTTACTTGCTAATTAGTATTTTCATTCCACATTGCCAGCATAACATACACAAACCACATGCCTTATCAATGCCTTTTTTTGTCAACTGGTGAAGGTTGGACAGTGTACTTACAATTTCATTATTGACAGGTGGCTTCCAGATGCTATTTCAATCCTGCAGATATATTGAACTGGGCACGTAATTAAAAGGCGTCAACATAAAAATATACCAGTGTCACTCCGCCAGTTAGTTAGAGTCTCTCCCATCGTTAAAAGCACTTACATTCCCCTCACAACTAATCATGGACAGAAAGAAAGCACTAGACCCTCTAACGTACTCAAAATAGCAGGTAAAGATGTGAAGTGTTTTCAATGAGTAGCTCTGTCAACAACTGAAGGCATGATTTCCCATCACTCATTGGAATAGTGGACTTGAGGCCAAGAAATTGACAAATTAACTTGACATTGATAAACTGTGTTTTTCGATGCCCATCTTGATTCGGAGAACAAAAAGTCATGTACACGGGCAATAAAAGACAAATTTGCCTTGAGTGGCAGTAATCATCTTGTGTTGACTGTCGATCTGACGGAGTGCGCAGTGAAAACAGGCTATCAACTAGAGGATCCTACGTTGGTTAGGGGAAAACGTCAAAAGCTACTTTTTTCCCTCATTCAATTACGGAATACAAACAGCTCCCGGTTGTGAGTTATCGCCTTTTCTAAGATGTAATCTGCCCCTAAATTACAACCCTGGTTTTGGAATAATGTATTACAGTAACAATATGCAGGAGGCCTTTCTGTACGTAAATACAGTGTGTGTGTGTGTGTGTGTCCGTGTGTGTGTGTGTGTGCTTGCGTGTGTGTGCGTGCGTGCGTGCGCGCGACTTTATCCTGTCGACTAGTGTAGGCAGTGTTGTAGTGTGGGACATTTCAGTTTAGGCACTGGCGACTTCTGACGACTGTTACAATTCCAATGCAAACCGACAAACAAAACCTATTCACATATCTTCACATCACATCTCCACCAACCAGTAGCCGTCCTCGAGCACAGTAAACACCTGCCTTCGAGAAAGAAATTAGCCTTTTCAATTAAACCAGTCCTACATAGTCGTCTGTAATCCGTGGTCCCCTCAACAGACATGCTGAGCTGTCCCGATAGCTTCTGTTCGAAAGAGTCATTCAGCGCTGCCTACTGCTCTTGTGAGCGACCTCCCCAAAGTAGAACGGACTAAAAAGCCGACCTGAGACTTTCCTGCGATCATGGTGATATAGTCAGAAGGGATGATTGCATCATCTCGAGCGGGGACCATCCAGAAAGAAACACAGATGATTATTGGTTTGCGTCTCTTGATTGAAGCATTGAGAGGGTTACGATAGATTATCACGTAATGAAAAGCAGAAAAAATATTATTGGTATTTAGAATTTAAGTGGGTTGTTTTCTGTGTGAGTGATAGTGATAAAATATATGCTGCATTGTCTGTCAATGCCATTTATTTAGAAACGCCCCCCTCGGCGAATGAACTCCCAAGCAGCTCGTAACAAGATAATTGTCCTGTATTTACAGTAAATTGACGTCCTCTTGAATTTTGAATTCCAGACAAAGCAAATACCCCCAGAGGAGATGTTTCGTGCCGGAGACAGTCCTCCTGGATCTAGCACCGTCAGGCCAGCAGCAACAGCACCAAGACACAGGCGGTCTGTTAGTTATCTTCGTTATCGTGTGGATTCCGGTACAAAAGTTTCAAGGTCAGCAGACATGAGCGCAGTGTCGCCATTACGGCGTCGTATTGGCAGTTGTGGAAGGGGCATCTTTATGGTTCCTGTATAACCGGTCATATTCATGCGTATGGTAGAGTTAAATAGTTGATGGTCCCGCGCCGAAAAATGTTTGAGTTTTTTCCTGCCATCAGATAGGTGTTAAGCAGAATTAAGAAGGATTGGTCGAGTCAGTATGCTGTGTCAGGCTGGGGCACCAACGGTCAGACTGTGACATATTATATACGCTCGTTAGCGCAATTAATCGCGTTCAGCACGACCTAGTACGAGCAGCCACAAACACGTGCATGCATGTCACTGTGTAAGAACAACAACCATGGTGTAAACCATGGTATTCAACTTACTTTACCTCACCTTAAGGGGGAGGAGGGGGAGGGGGGTGAGTTGACACACAGTACTAAGTTTATGGATGTCAGCTGCCCTGTTGTGTTCCTCTTGATACCAGAGTTGGCATCCACTCATCCTACCCCTTTATGAGTATCACTTGTAAAGGCCATTTAGACATTATGTTTAATCAGACATTTGCGTTAGTAGATCAGTACTGACATGAACAATAAGGACGAGTGACCTTATCAAGAAAATAATGTGACTCCCGAGGCTGTTACACTGCAATAGAAGGATACCTAATCTACCCCAACTTTCTGCACAATAAGCGTGTTGAACCCTAAACAAACATACAATTACAGAATGAGTTATGAGACGCAATTTGACACCTGAAGCTTTCCCAGTGAAATTAGTTGAACATAAGCCAAGTGAAAGCCATTGATGCTTATATTGCTGCTGCAACGCTTCCGTTGATGATGTTGACATGGTTTATCACACACCGAGTTAATCAGTTAGATGTTAGCCCTCCTTCAATGTCCGAACCGAAAGAACTCTAGACGTATTCAGATCTCCGACATCTTCCAGGAACCTTTTATGCACAGACATTGGGAAAATATCTGTGATCAATATTGAATGGTTTTAGAGTTGTGATCTGTAAACGAAATGATTCCAGACATTCCAATATGCTGCTGAAGAGTTCATCTATTGTGTGGTGTACTTACCGCGTCGTGGCCTGAGCAGACGACACTCTTTCTGATGACACATTAAGATTTCAATTTTGTTCTAGTTTATGTTTTCGTCTGTTACAGGTCCCTTTGGGTATTGGGACATAAGAGGTCTAAAATGTGCATCAGATTATCAACATGGGCCCTGAGTGAGTGAGTGTGTGAGTGCTGTTTATCGCTGCCCTTTTCAGCAATATTCCATCGAGCCTTGTCAAAGGCATTGACCATGGACCACGCATCTACCATTTACTCACTAAAAGCGATGTATACACTTCAATTCCACTTATTCACGCACATCTGAAATCCATTCCTGATAAGATGGCTCTCAGGGGGACTCAGAGAAATATTTTAGTGAAAACAAATAATCCTGATGCATGTAGACAGTATCTTGTGCCAGTTATGAATAAATGTGCACATGTAAGAGCACAGCATAGTCAGCAGCCAAATATAAACGTCCCTCGAGAGTTGTACCGAAAAAACGTCATGAACAGTTCTTCGAAAAGTACTCTCTCGTGACATATTTGCTTTCCCCCAAACTAAGCTCCGTCTTTAGGAGGCCTCTGGACTGGTTCTGAAGTTTCACTCCCCTGACGTCGCAGATCAATGTGCAGCCCGTTGGTGAAGCTCGACCAGTCTGACATTGATTATCATGCAATTCCTTCTCACACTAATCTGCTGACAAACAGAAATTTGTATTTTTGAGTTCCGGAAATGAAAGACTGGCACGAACAGCACGTTTCTGTTTTACCGAAATAACAAAAGTGTCAGGTGTATCTGTGATATATAGATATAAATATAGATATAGATATATAAATATAGATATAGATATTATATTATTACTCCCACATCCAGTGTTGTAATGGGTATAGGAGTCAGTGTGGTTGCAGAAGAACAGTATCTATCTAATTGCTATGTGTGGAGCATCAGGATTCAAAGCACGTTCATGTCTTCGATAAAACTAATTCCTTTTTTTAACCAAATTCCCCTGTCGATATCAACATTAATTTCTGAGGCTAATTCTCCACAGTTTCTATCTACATGGGGGCGCTGAAGTAGCCTTATGGTTATTGTGTTCACTCATGAGGCCGTAGACCTGGGTTCGATTGCAAAAAGAGATTCAACCTGACATGCCAACTTCTGGTTTGTCGTCATATGTCTAGAAATGTTTATAAGATCTCACTCGCTCACTCACTCAACCACTCAACCGCTCATTCGCTCATGACCTCTATCTGTTCCCTAAAAATTGTCACATTCTTCAACGAATCAAACATAAATATTATTGCTCTAATTATCTGGATATGTTTATCAAGCACAAGAATTTGTTTACCTTCGTCTCTTGTATAAGATTAGAACAGCAAGACAAACACCGGATGGTGCTTTCATGTCATGTTTTAATCGTTGTGCAAACACCACCTTGGATCTGTACAATGATGTTATCAATTAAACGATACGTGACACTTATCAATTGAAGGATATTGTTTACACGAACGCTGATGCTGGTCGATAATTCGAGTCAACTGTTCCACGTTAAAAGGAAAGTTCACGACGCCCTGCTAAAACCGACTAAAATGAAGCATGATGCTCTCTTTGTAATTCAAATGATATCGGAGATGAATTTCACTTTTTGTATATGAGGGAATTAACAATATTTGACAAAATAGTAATAATCCTATTTTAAGCAACGCCCCAAAAAAGGAAAACAAATAACGTATATGTGTAACATATGTTCTCTTAACTGTATAAATTCATGTATACATAGTTTATTTTATTACCAGCCGATATGTATATATTACCATTCTGTGCATCATGCATGTGTCTAAGATATATAAGTTGTACATAATGATGATGTAAGCAGGTACCTCTACTGCATTAGCAACTTGTGGAACACAGTTTGGATGATAATATCATTTGCACCAAAACATAAATAATGTTTTTTTCAACAGCGTTCATTTGGAGACAGAATGTGAGGGAAATCAGTTTACAACGTCCATTCTGAGGCATTCCCTTCAGCTATAAGCCTATAGCACCCTTGTTCGGTGATGTGGACAAGATTTTCCATCAAGAGAATGAGGCAGTCCAGGCAATGACGACCCGAGGGTGGGGGATAGTTGTGGGAGATCGGATGGTCAGGCTCACTGATTCGGTAGATGCATATTGTTACGAGAGTGTGTTTTTTGTAATTTGTAATAACATTGGTTAGGTGTTAGTTATTATGAGTCACAATGTTTACAGTTTTGAGTGTGGGTTGTGGGTCGCATTTCGCGTCATATATGTTCAATGGCAATAGTATTTTAGTGGCACGCCTTTTGGGATAGCGCTCTAGAGTTACCTCCCTTGACCGGTTGTTTATGTGTTGACTTCGTCATGTCGTGGAGTTTTCCACAGATTTAGGGAAAGTTCTGAGAGAATAATGATACAGCCACGTTTTGCTCGAATGTTCAAGAATCTGTGCCAGTATATATACATGCTGGTTGTTGTGTTGGCACACACGGACTGACACACGGAATTGCACGGGACTTTTCATGTCACTGGAGTTGCCTACCATCGTTGTTTGCCTTCGTCAACATAGTCTGACCCTGACACTTCGTGCCTGACTGCTCTCATTTGTAAACAAGCTTCATTTAGAATATCTGAACTCACTGTAATTACCAAGGCTCGTGGTGAGTTGATATTATATATTTGTGACTCAAAACTTTAGATTTGTGACTCAATTGCATTGTACTATAAATCTGTATTGTGATTCATTGTATCTTGCTCATTGTTTGCTCAATATATTATGTTATACTTGTATATATTATTATTATATACTATTTTAGACTTGTCTGTGTTATATTTTGCTGGTTCAAAGGGGATTCTTAAACCTTTTGTCACGGCAATTTATTAACCGTAACAAAATTGGGGGTTCGTCCGGGATCGAATTTATTTGACATTTGAGACCTTTTGTGAAATATATTTCAAATTTCTGCAATTTTGCAAACAAGTTAATTGTGAAACCAGCAAAACGGTGTTTGAACTTGAGAAGTTTCTTGAATCCCCTACCCCTGAGACAATCAGTGGATTGCGCAAATCCTTTTCTGGCTCCGTCAGACTTTCATCTGTTCCCAAACATGAAGAAAACTGTTTCCTGTGCCAATTCGAACGATTACGTTAAGTGGTGACTTTTGAAAAGATCAAGAGAAAGACACAAAGGAAACAATTCCCCCCAACAGCGATGGCAAAAGTTTCGATGTGGAAAGGGAAATAATTCATCTTGGTATCTGTAGGTCATGTTTTTCTATGTGAAGGTAAATCACCTTATCAGTCAACTCTGTTTAATCCATACAAGAGAAAAAGTGACTATAGCTGAACTTGGAGAATTTAATTTACGAAAGTTTTCTGGCACATAATATTCTTGCAATCCCAACCCCACACCATGACTTAATGGCAGGAATGAAAAATTGTCAATCTACCATCAACCCTACACATGTTGTTCAGCCCTCTGGTACCTCTGAAAGGATAAAATTAAATTATACGATCTCCAACTGGTGTCAACTTTTTAGTCATCTCAAGTTATACGATCTATGGAAGCAGAAAAAGGACATTGAATTTTACCAAAGAGCGATGAGACTTCCCAAGCGAGTTCACAATGAGTTAGAACAAGAAAGGAGTCATTCCGTCTCTAAATATTAACCTCACCACACAAATGAGTGTCCGTGAGTGGATCTCCAAGGGTTCAGCATACATCGGTTTTACTGTCCCGCGATGTTTTAGTGCTCCAACAGTGATTATGTTTAATATATTCTTGCACCATCTCCATTAAAGGGGCGATACCAGATAGTCGTATTTCCAGTAGCTTAATTACGACTTGAATCAAGATCGATGAATGCACAAACCACTAAGGTAATAACGAAGGTCAGATGATGCTGAGGGTAAAGATGGGATTATTCATGAATATCATTTATTTACCAACATAAAGGGCAGCTAGAATTCATTGTTGATTGAAACGAATGCACGTACATGACCACTTAGAATACTTGCATGTTCTTTTTACGATGCTTGCATGCACTGTGAGTTCATTGCCATTTAGAATGCTTGCATGCACTGAGAGCACATGACAACTTAAAATGTTTGCATGCAATGAGAGTAAAAACCTCTCGTGATGCTTTCAATCGCATATAAAATATTCAGTTAAAGGTAAAACGGAGAATGGAGAACGATGGCGTCTGGCTCATATATATCAGTAGCTACTGTTTCTCGTCACTTATATCATTCTGTTGAGTTTTCCTCAGTCAGAACTTTGACCACCGTGTTCTCCTGACATGAGTGCCCTTGGGTATTCAGGGTCACGTCGAGCCTCAGATGTAATCGTCGTAAGGGTCGACTAAATGGGAATGCGCTGTTATTGCTGATGTTGATTGCAGATAATAAGTGTATGGGTTCGCCCGGCAATGTGATCAAGTGAGCTTTTTGTGTTTTACAACAGTCGGGCTGGCGTCAGCACTATCAAAATGGGGTATTAGCAAGTGAATACTGTTTATTGCCGATTTTAAAACCATTCCAGAAATATTACGGTGGACATGGGTCAGTAGAGTAGCCTAGTGGTTAAAGCGTTGTCTCGTCAAGCCGAAGACCCGCTTCGATTCCACACATGGGTACAATGTGTGAAGCCCATTTCTGGTGTCCCCAGCCGTGATATTGTTGGAATGTTGCTAGAAGCGGCTTTAAACCATACTCACTCACTCACTTTCTGGGAAAGGGAATTAAATAGTCTGTATCATACAAACTATAGTCGATCACGTGAGGAGAGCTGGCTAGCTATCAATCGGCCAGTTTTGCAAAGCGATCGTAACGGTAAGACTGATGTTCAAGTTTTCGACCTACGGCGGTCGCATATTGACCTTCAGATTCTGTGTGGTACCTATTTCGATCAGTTTGTGTGTGTGTGTGTGTGTGTGTGTGTGTGTGAGTGAGTGTGAGATTTGTTTGTTAGCAATATTCCAGCTAATATCTACATAATCGTGTCAGACCACACAATCCAGTGATCAACATCATGAGCATCGATCTTCGCAGTTGAGATACGATGACGTGTGTCAACCAAGTCAGCAAGCCTCACCAGCCGATACGCGCCAGATCATCCGCTCTCCGTAGAAGATTTATCCATGCATTTCGACACGGTATGATTTCAAGGTAGACTAACGTGAGATTTTAGATTTTGAAACTGAAAAGGAAAGAAAATCTAGACTTACTTCATGGACTTGTGAATTAGGCGGATGTGGAAATGCTCTTGTTCTGGGACTGTGAGTAGTGTACGTGTTGTGTATGGTTGTGTCATAGGGTATCTGTGTATGGTTGTTATGGTTTTGTTATAGGGTTGTGTAGGGTTGTGTAGTAGGGGGTTGTCGATGGTTTTGTTATAGGGTTGTGTTATAGAGTTGTGTGTGGTTGTGTTATAGGGTTGTGTATGGTTGTGTCATAGGTTTGTGTGTGGTTGGGTTATAGGGTTGTGACGGGGGTTGTCGATGGTTTTGTCATATGGTTCTGTTATAGGGTTGTGTATGGTTGTGTTATAGGGTCGTGTAGGGTTGTGTTGTAGGGTTGTGAAGGGTTGTGTTATAGGGTTGTGTATGGTTGTGTTATAGGGTCGTGTAGGGTTCTGTCATTCTGTCAAAGGTTGTGTTATAGGGTTGTGTAGGGTTCTGTCATAGGGTTGTGTTATAGGGTTGTGTAGGGTTGTGTCATAGGGTTGTGTAGGGTTGTGTCATAGGGTTGTGTAGGGTTCTGTCATAAGGTTGTGTTATAGGGTTGTGAAGGGTTGTGTTATAGGGTCGTGTAGGGTTGTGTTATAGGGTTGTGTTATAGGGTTGTGTAGGGTTCTGTCATAGGGTTGTGTTATAGGGTTGTGAAGGGTTGTGTTATAGGGTCGTGTAGGGTTGTGTTATAGGGTTGTGAAGGGTTGTGTTATAGGGTTGTGTAGGGTTCTGTCATAGGGTTGTGTAGGGTTGTGTCATAGGGTTGTGAAGGGTTGTGTGGGAGTCACTGAACACACCGGCAACTAGAATTCATTGTTGATTGAAGGGTTGTGTGGAGTCACTGCACACCGGACTGAATGTACATGAATGATTGATTACATTCACTGAGAGCACACGACCTCTTACAAAACGTGGATGCACTGAGGCCATGTGACAACTTACTGACAGCTGACGTATGAGCACTGCAATCATTTTCAGTTTGCTATTCAATGAGGAACGTTATAGGACGGCTGACTTCCAAGTTCTCAATCTCGCATAGAAGTGTGAGTGAGTTACCAAATGCTTAACGGCAATATTTCAACCATGTCGTGACTCAAACAAATTTGATATGATAAGGAATACATGTATACCATAAAACCTCTCGTCAAAGGACAACAACTAGAGCATGCCAGTTAGAATTAAAACTAGGATGTAACGTTAAGATAATAGCACTATATGGACAATAAACAACATAAAAACGGGATACAGATCGTCAGCATCTGAAGGTAGATCACCATTCTAGGCACCATGGGGACTTACAGCACTTTTGCTACCTGGATGGACGCTTACGACAGGATAATGTGCCATGATATGGGCAGCATTTTCATATTTTGTGTTTCTCATCGCCCGACCGACCCTTCTAATTTTATTGCCGACCCCACTCCAAAAAAACTATTTTTTCATTCCAACACCACCAACTCGAGCCTAAATTGTACCGCCTCGTCATATATACTGTTTATCTATCTAAAATGTCCAAAGTACGCGAGAAATTGTATTAAGAATTACAATATATGAGAATCAAGAACATTATTCTGATAATTTGGTTTTTATTAAATTTTGTTGTTGTTGTTTTCTCCCCCGACCGACCGACCTTTGTTCAGAATTTGGTGGCTACGTGAAACACAAAAATTATACCCTCTTCATATGTCCTGACGAAGTTTGATCTTAATCAATACAACGGAAGACTGTATAAGAATCTATACCGAAATGTCGCCTTTGTGAAAATAAAGAAGTTGATCATCCATAAAGTTTGTTTATCTCCATTGCTACACTGTCTCGTTGTCCAACAATTTACATCCTTCGTAAACACGGTGTTTATGGCTTTCTGGTTGTGATCTTTACCGTTATGTGTAATGTCAGGTTGTAAAGTGCTTCATAAAAAGTAAACACTGCATGCGGAAGTGCTTGCTGTGAGCACTAAGTAACTTTCCGCGTTTAACAGTTCAAATTTCACATAAAACACACAAGAGAAAAACAGAAAGAGCGTTTATGGTGTTTATTTAATGGCTAGTTTAAGTGATAAAAACTCAGGTAACAAAACAATGTATCGCATGAATATGTTGTCTTTTTTTTCACCATCGACCTGTAAAATCGAATTAAAACGAGCATGTGTGCAAAGCTCATATGTGTCAAACAAAGCTGAGCATATTTCAAACCGTAACTCGGTTCAATCCCCTCAGATCACTTCCGTCCAAAGACACGCAAACGACGACATGGCCGCCTAACCTTGTTCTCAACATCAATCATATATAATCAACATTATTGAAGGATATGTGATGATGTCTGGACAAATCTGGAAATTGTTCTCCAGTTGCACGTGGTGCTCCGTAATTTGAAAATTATGAAACAAATACCTTCCAATATAAATGCAATTAGCAGCAAGAGAAGGATTCTCCTCAGATTCATGATTTAAAAGACGATAATTATCGTGGGTAATTTGTCTACAAAAGCAAACTGAAGCACGCCAATGGGGACGGGTCTCAATCAAGTATCTTTAAATCCATTTACACGCTTCGAAAGTTTCAGAGTAAAAGCAAAATCGTGTTTTAGAAAGAAGAAATTACTGATTTTCGAAATACACGTACTTGTTGGTTCAGTTGAAGTTCATATAAGCGAGTCACTTCGACCAGACGGGGTTCTCTCAAACCATCAGAACATAGTGCAGTCCAATCGAATGTTTGTTTTGCAATGCTGGTTTTGTTGTATTACATGTGAGTGATGGTAAATAAGTTAATGAGACGAAACGAAATAATTTATTTTTCAACTAAATCCCCTTCCACTGAAATACATTTACGAGCGATGTTGGAAGCAGTTCTATTGACATCCGTCTGTTTGCTGTCTGAAAGGTTCTCCACATCGGCTATGACGTCATCGGGGGCATCAAAATAGACGTAGAACCCACCATCATAGATTTCTGGCTCACCTAAGTAAAACTTCTGCACTGTCAATGGCGATGTTTTTGACGACTTGGATATGTGTGTGCCTAATAATTTATTACATCAGCAATCAGTTTAAATAGTGCTGTTATTTTCCAGTTATTTAAATGCTGGTTTTCTTGTATTACATGTGAGGGATGGTAAATAAGTTAATGAGACGAAACGAAAATAATTTACTTTTCAACAAAATCCCCTTCCACTGAAATACATTTACGAACGATGTTGGAAGGAATTCTATTGACGTCCTTCTCTTTGCTGTCGGAAAGGTTCTCCACATCGGGGACATCAAAATGGACGTAGAACCCACCATCATAGATTTCTGGCTCACCTAAGTACAACTTCTGCACTGTCAATGGCGGTGTTTTTGACGATTTGGCCATCTGTGTGCCCAATAATTTATTCCATCAGCAATCAGTTTAAATAGTGCTGTTATTTTCCAGTTATTTAAATACAGGTGATAAATAACACCCAAGGTAATGATATAGTTGATATTTATCAAATAGTTTCTTCCTAATTATTATTCCACATTGCCAACATAAACATAAACTACACAAACCACAAAACAGCATGTGTTTACCCATGCCCTTTTTGTCAGCTAGAGAAGCTTTGACAGTGTACTTTAAATTTTGAATTATTGACAGGTGGCTTTCAGATGCTATAACAGTCCTGCAGATATATATCTCACAGGGCACTAAACTAAAAGGCGTCAACATAAAAGTATACCTATGTCACTCCGCCAGTGACACAGAGGGATAACTCTTCACAAACTAATGAAAAAGGATTAACGGAGTTGTCTCTCTTGAATGAAACCAAGCACTTGATAGCTGGTCAAGGTTGTTTATACTAGAAATCCAATTAAACATATTCAAAAAAATTCTCAATAATTTCTGGTCATACTATAAATTTTGAATTATTGACAACTGGCTTTCAGATGCTATAACAGTCCTGCAGATATATTGAACAGGGCACTTAACTAAAAGGCGTCAACATAAAAGTATATCTATGTCACTCCGCCAGTAAGTTAGTCTCTCCAATCGTTAAAAGCAGTTATATTCCCCACACGACTAATCATGGACAGAAGGAAAGCACTAGACCCTCTAACGTACTCAAAATAGCAGGTAAAGATGTGGAGTGTTTTCAATGAGTAGCTCTGTCAACAATTAAAGACTTGATTTTCTCGACACTCGTTCTAATAGAGGACTTGGGCCAAGAAATTGACAAATTAACTTGACATTGATAAACTGTTTTTCGATCCCCATCTTGACTCGGAGCACAAAAGGTCATTTACACGTGCAATAAAAGACAAATTTGCCTTGAGTGGCAGTAATCATCTTGTGTTAGCTGTCGATTTGGTGGAGGGAGCAGTGGAAACAGGCTATCAACTAGAGTTCCTACGTTGGTTAGGGAAAAACATCAAAAGCTACTTTTTATTCCTCATTCAATTACGGAATGTAAACAGCTCGCGGTTGTGAGTTAGCGCCTTTTCTAAGATGTAATCTACCCCTTAATTGTAACCCTGGTTTTGGAATAATGTATTACAGTACCAATATGCAGGAGGCCTTTCTGTACGTAAATACAGTGTGTGTGTGTGTGTGTGTGTGTGTGTGCGTGCGTGCGTGCGTGCGTGCGTGCGTGCGTGACCGCGCGCGACTTTATCCTGAGGACTAGTGTAGGCAGTGTTGTAGTGTGGGACATTTCAGTTGAGGCATTGGCGACTTCTGACGACTGTTACAATCCCATTGCAAACAGACAAACAAAACCTATTCACATTTCTCCACATCACAACTCCACCAACCAGTAGCCTTCTTCGAGCAAAGTAAGCACCTGCTTTCGAGAAAGAAAATATTCCTGTTCAATTACACCAGTCCTACATACACGTCTGTAATCCGTGGTCCCCTCAACAGACATGCTGAGCTGTCCCGACAGCTTCTGTTCGAAGAGTCAATCTAGCGCTGCCTATTGCCCTTGTGACCGACCTCCCCAAAGTTGAACGGACTAAAAAGCCCACCTGAGACTTTCCTGCATCATGGTGAAATAGTCAGAAGGGATGATTGCATCATCTCGAGCAGGGGACCATCCAGAAAGGAACACAGATGATTATTGGTTTGTGGCTCTTGATTGAAGGATTGAGCGGTTCAGATAGATTATCACGTAATGAAAAGCAGAAAAAAATTATTGGTATTTAGATTTTAAGTGTGTTTTTTTCTTTGTGAGTGACAGCGGTAAAATATATGCTGCATTGTTTGTCAATGCCATTTATTTAGAAACGCCCCCCTCGGCGAATGAACTCCCTACCTGCTCGTAACATCTTTATTGTTCCTGTATGACCGTTCTTATTCATGCGAGTTGTAGAGTTGCCACCGTTAAATAGCCGATGGTCCTGCCCCGTTAAGTGTGTAAGGTTATCCTGCCATCAGATAGGCATTAAGCAGATTAAAGAAGGATTGGTCGAGTCAGCATGCTGTGTCAGGCTGCGGCACCAACGGTCAGACTGTGACATATTATTTACGTTCGTTAGCGCAATTAATCGCGTTCGGCGCGAACTAGTACGAGCAGCCACAAACACGTGCATGCACGTCACTATATAAGAAAAGCAACGATGGTAAAAAAAGCAACTCCATTATAAGTTGTTCACTGGTCTCGAGGGTCACATGGGCTGATGTACCCTCGATGAACCAGTGAACAACGTATTAATCTTACCAAACACCTCAATGGTAATTTTGAACTGTTTGAGCACTGGTATCGGTTCATAGTTAGAAGATAAAGCTACTCTGTTTTCAATTTTGCGGTCCTTTATCGTTGATTTAAGACCGCTAAATGTTTAATTTAGCTAAATGTTTAATTTAGTTAAATGTTTAATTTAGTTAAATGTTTAATTTAGCGGTCTTAAATCAACGATAAAGGACCGCAAAATTGAAAACAGAGTAGCTTTATCTTCATTCTAGCACGACTGATAAGCGTCCTAAAACCGAAGTGTTTGGTGCGCAAGAACACAAGACGTGAAGGGGCCTTTTCCCTGGAAATCGATTGGAATCGTCCCTTTGAGGGACAGCTTGTGTAGTATGCTTGTATTTGTCACAAATAGCATACATAAATGAATAAAATACAGTTTATACTGTGAGCAAGTACAATTATTTGATTTTTCTCAAGCGAATAATTGATTCCCCCTACTGTATGACAATCGACTCGCCCAAATTCAAATTCAACTTTAGTCGCCGCTAACTTTATTCACGGAAATAATTGTTGATAACCACCCTACTATTCTCAATATGGAAAAGACCTGACATGCCACGTTTTATGTGGGATACATGGACAGTGGAAGTGGAAGGACTGGGTATTACGGCCGGGAACGAAGCGGTCAGGTTAGGACGTGTGGGCCGACGTGTGTTGTCGACGTCAACACACGTAGATCTGGACCCGGTTTAAATATACTGCCGCTTTTGCGCTGCTGACGGATTTTCCAGGTTCGTAGTTTCTTCACTGGGATTAAGGTCAAGAAATTATTCTTCAAACCATTCGCTTTTTTACTTCAAAAACACCAAAGATGCTGCCGAGATAGCAAATTGCCGATGTCCGACATGTTAGTTTACAAACAAAAGGGTCAACGAGTTCGTTGTATTCATACGCGGGGAATCGATCATTTTAATTAGCGGTCTGAAACAGCCAGTTAAGTACGGTTTTGATGAGCTCTCAGCCAATCAGAATCGAGTTTCACACAATGTCGTGCTAGAATATGGAGTACCAGACGACAAGACGACAAGAAAAACAAATTTAGAGTCATCTCCCTTCCGTCGATATGCATTCGCAAAACATCGGTAATTTCCGTACAGCATACGTGATTCCATGTTATTCGAGATAAAGTATTACTACTACGAAGTACCAAATGAGTTCGGCACATCCAGGGGGGAACATTGAAATTAATAGAAGAGTGCTCAGCCAATCAGAAGACATTTATGTGTGAGGCAAGATAATTCAACTTGCTACTCGGCAAGGGAATTCCTACAGGATGTGCATAAACAAACTGAAGAATCTCGATCACCTCTTAAGGTGGAGTAGGGGGAACAGAGAGAGGAACTTGTATTGGGTTTCGTTGCTTTTTTTCAATAGTCAATAGTCACATTTTTCAGTTTAAATGACAGGGTTTCATTGCAGATTAACAGTGAGATATGGTGGCCCAGCCATAAGGTTCTCTCTGTCGACCCGCCGTGATATTACTGGAATATTGCTAAAAGCGGCGTACAACCTAACTCAATCACTCACTCTCAGTCGAAACCAGCACATTGTCGCACAGCATCTGTGTTTATGGACAGTGAGGGAATAAGAACAGATTTCCAAAGGTTGTGTTCCTCTGGATACCAGAGTTGACATCCTCACATCCTACCCCTTTATGAGTATCACTTCTAAAGGCCATTCAGAGATTATGTTTAATCAGACATTTGCGGTAGTAGATCGGTACTGGCATGGACAACAAGGACGAGTGACCTTATCAAGAAAATAATGTGTCTCCCGAGACTCTAACACTGCAATAGAAGGATACCTAATCTACCTCAACTTTCTGCACATTAAGCGTGTTGAACCCTTCACAACCAAATAATTACAGAATGGGTTATGAGACGCAATTGGACTCCTGATGCATTCCCAGTGAAATTAGTTGGACAGAACTGCTGAACACTATACCGAGCCAAGTGAAAGCCATTGATGCTTATATTGCTGCTGCAACGCTTGCGTTGATGACGTTGACATTTTTTATCATGGTGATAATCAGTTAGATGTTAGCCATCCTTCAATGTCCGAACTGAAAGAACTCTAGAACTATTCACACTACCGATACCTTCCAGGAACCTTTCATGAACATTGGGAAAAACATATCTGTGATCAATATTGAATGGTTTTGGAGTTGTTATCTGTAAACGAATTCATTCCAAACATTCAAATTTGCCGCTGAAGGGATCGTCTTTTGTGTGGTGTACTTACCGCGTCGTGGCCTGAGCAGACGACACTCTTTCAGCCGTATCCTGGTGACACATTAAGATTTTAATTTTGTTCTAGTTTGTGTTTTCGCCTGTTTCATCTCCATTTGGGTATTGGAACATAAGAGGTCTAAAATGTGCACCACATAGCCAACATGGGCCCTGAGTGAGTGAGTGTGTGCGTCCTGTTTATCGCTGCTTCCTTCAGCAATATTCCATCCTGTCTTGCCAAAGACATTCGCCATGGATCACGCATCTACCATTTACACACTATAAGCGATGTACACACTTCAACACCACTTATTCACTCATAGCTGAAATCCATTCCTGATAAGATGGCTCCCAAGGGGGCTCAGAGAAATATTGTTAGTGAAAACAAATAATCCGGATTTAAAAAGACCAATTATGAATAAATGTGAACATGTAAGGGCACAACATAAGCATGGTCAGCAGCCAAATATAAACGCCCCTTGAGACTTGTACCGAGAAACGTAATGGACTAGTGTTCTTCGAAAAGCACTCTCTCCACACTCCGGCACAGCGATGACTTAACATAACATCACTGCCACAGGTTAATTTGCATATCACGTGACCGGACTTTTCTCTTGTTTGTAATCAAACGCGCATATTCATAATAAGAAGAGACTGGACTCACGAAAGCTTTTCGGCGCTCTCTTCATAATGTTTTACATTGTTACATATATATTCTTCCACAACTGCGACAGTTAGGTCTATGACAGTACATATTTAGATATCAAACTGGCTGCATCGTTTGCTCTCCGTCGGCTTCGATGACAGCACGTGGAGCCGTACAACCTATGTAAACAGAGGGATCGCTACGCAAATCGAAATAGTGTTACATGTTTTTGGATATTTTCTCAGTGAAACTAATTCATTCTATTAAAGATGTTTAGTTAAATGTGTAGACTCGTCAAAAATAAAAGAGTAAAATAAATCTGTACATTATATTGAATGGACGGTGCAAGATGTGACGAATCGTCACATTTTTCTGGCCTGTGGCAGAGGTACTATGCTGGCTTGCAGCATGGAACTTGGGTAGGAGAGTACACTCTCTCGTGACATCTTTGCTTTTCCTCAAACTAAGCTCCGTATTTAGGTAGGCCTCTAGACTGGTTCTGATGTTCCACTCCCATGACGTCGCGGATCAATGTGTAGCCCGTGGGTGAAGCTCGACCAGTCTGACATTGATTATCATGCAATTCCTCCTCACACTAATCTGCTGACAAACAGAAAGTTGTATTTTGGAGTTCCGGAAATGAAAGACTGGCACGTACAGCACGTTTCTGTTTTACAGAAATAAAATATACGCACCTACACGAGTCAACATCGATCAGTTTTGTGTCGCGTGTATCTGTGAGAAATATATATGCCAGTACATATGATGACTCCTACATCGACTGATGTAATGAGTATAGGTTTCATTGTGGATGTAGAAGAGCGTTTTCTATCGAATTGATATGTGTGAACCATCACGATTCAAAGCACGTTTCTGTCTTCGATAAAACTAAACATGACTCCATCTAATTGTGCTGTGTCGTAACACAAACTCCCCCTGTCTATAACAACATTACATCATCCTAATACAACAACTTTGTGTATGAATATAACAGTGTTGCAAATATTAGGCTAATTGTCCACAGTTTCTATCTACATGGGGGCGCTGAAGTAGCCCAATGGTTATTGTGTTCACTCATATTGTGTCGATCCTATAAAGAGATTCATCCTGAGATTTCAACTTCTGGTTTCTCGTCATATGTCTAGAAATGTTTGTAAGATTTCACTCACTCACTCACTCACTCACTCACTCACTCACTCACGCACTCACTCACTCACGCACGCACGCACTCATCCACACACATACTTACTCCCTCACACACCAGTATCGCAGTATTTTATTGAAATTTAGCTTTTTAGTTTGGTGTCAAGGCTTCAAGAGATAGATCACGTTACATGACGTCGACGTCACAAGACCTCGATCTGTTCCCTATTGTCACGACATTCTCCAGCGAATCAACCATAAATAGTCTTGCTCTAATTATCTGGATATGTTAATCAAGCACAAGAATTTGTTTACCTTAGTCTCTTGTATAAGATTAGAACAGCAAGACAAACATCGGATGGTGCTTTCATGTCACGTGTTAATCGTTGTGCAAACACTACCTTGGATCTGTACAATGATATTATCAATTAAACGATACGTGATACTTATCAATTGAAGGATACTGTTTTCAGGAACACTCATGCTGGTCAACTGTTCCACGTTAAAAGGAAAGAACACGACGCCCTGCTAATGAAGCATTATGCCCTCTTTGTAATTCAAACGATATCGGAGATGAATTTCACTTTCTGTTTACTTGCCCTACCCTGGTTATGGTAAAAGAAAAACTACATCAACAACTTTCTGTGGAAACCCGAATATGCACAAAATGAACCAGCTTCTCCACTGCCATGAACTAGGAACAATAAGGGAATTAGCAATATTTGGCAAAATAATAATAATCTTATTTTAAGCAATGTCCCAAAAAAGGAAAACAAATAACTTATTAGTGTAACATTGTTCATTTAACTGGTTAAATTCATGTCCACACATAGTTTATTCTTGCAACCAACCAATATGTATATATTACCATTGTGTTCATCATTCATGTATTCAACATATATAAGTTGTACATAATAATGCTGTAAATATGTACATCTAATGAGAACGTGGCTGGAGTGTAGAAACAGTTCAGTTCAGTTCAGCTATACCTGAAGAACATACTGCCTTCCTGTGGCAAATTCTAAAGTTCATTTTTGATGTCCGAGGCATAATGTGGCTAAACTATAGCTGAAAGGTGTTTAGGACCCTAATCACTGAAAAACTGAAGAAGTATCAACTCGTTTGATCTTTGCAACTCGATGTTGTGTAGTAAGATTCTAAACACATACACGAGCGCGTGCACGCGTACCCTTAGCACTAGCTATGAGGTGAAACATTAATGACATATTATTCAACACAATCAGTAGCATCATTTCTTAAATTATGTTTTTAGAAAGCTTTCATCTGGAGACAGAGGCATTCAGAGGCATTCCCTTCAGTTATAAGCCTATGGCACCATTGTTCGGTGATGTGGACAAGATTTTCCATTAAGAGAATGAAGGCGTCCAGGCAATGACGACCCGAGGGTGGGGGATAGTTGTGCTAGTGAGATCAGATGGTCAGGCTCACTGACTTGGTAGATGCATATCATATCACAATTGATCAATGCTCATGATATCAATCACTGGATTGTCTGACCAAGACACAGTATGTTTATCTCCATTCTACCATAACCGATTTAACATCGAACTTCCTCGTCCCGCGGAAGACACGGCGTAATCCGGCATGGGACGAGAGGCGAATTGAACTCATCTGTGAAGGGAGTGGTAGGTGCCGATCGTATTTTTGTTAACATTGCAACATAAAAAATATTCTGTCCAAAGAAAACAAACTACTGTTTATTCAATGCAATAATGTAACACCTAAGGGCTTGGTTTAAATTTTATAATCATAACTCCACACGACCGTAACCAGCCTATTGTTTTGTGTGCCGTGTTACTGTACCCCCCTGGCCACACTATAATGGAATCGTCTGACCTACTTATTTTCTTGGAAGTAGACAGTTACGCAACAGTTTGAAATGGCAGACGAGCCTGTGTTTACATTTTGCGACAGTTGAAATTCGAAGTGACAGTGGAAAATACTTGACTGACTGTCGAACCTGAACCCTGCAGAATCAAAGAATAGATCCTTTTCTGATCTACCTATGACCTGTAACTCATCAAAGACTGTTGATTTTTATGACTGGCGAGTGTCGATCATGATTTCACGTACGTGCCTCCACCCCGACATGCGACGAAAGAGTGACAGTGCTGCTTTGTGTACATGCGACTAACTTGGGATTCCTTGAAACATTGTTTTCATCATTTGTGACTGGATTGTGGCCACGCCTTTCAAAGTGTACGAACATAGCAGTGACAGCCTTGCTGGGAAGGTGGCAGAGTGCGGAATTCTAGTGGTTCAATTTTTGACATTTTGAACCATGCAACGGGACATGATGGAGTTGAGTGGCCTAAATTTTGTGTTTCGTCTGACCGTTATCTTGCGAATTTCTCATTCTAATCGGAAACAAATATACCATTTACCAGGTAGGTAAATGTTTTCGAACGTTTTGCCGCACAAATAGGGATAGATAGGGATGTAGTTTTACAAGGTTTTCTGATTTATATGTTAGATGTTGTTTGTTTATGTTTGGGGCTGTGTAGTATTGTAATTGAGTTTGACTATTTATATAATAGAAAGTAATAATTATGATAGTGAGGTTCCCTAATAATTGTGGAGGAGAAATCGTATAATTGTATTTTTCGAGTTTTAATAAATGTTTCATCAGCATTTCCAACACGTCTGTTGTGTTGATATTAGTCATGTTGGTGGCCAAGCTGAAGTAGTGCGGCAGTGTTGTATACGTGCGCAGTGAAGCGCCGTGAAATCAGACGCATTTTCAATCCAAATTTACCGTCTGATTTTATTGATTGACCAATCAAATTCGAGCATTTCACGTATCCATGGTAGAATATTTTTCAAACCACCGTCATAGAGCCTGGATATTGCTGAGTACGGTGTTCAACAACAAACAAAATATGGCTACAATCCAAGAGGTGTGTAGTTTCAACTCCTTCTGCAACCGCCATAACCTCCTTTTCTGACTCCGTCAGACTTTCATCTGTTCCCAAACATGAAGAAAACTGTTTCCTGTGCCAATTCGAACGATGACGTCATCGCACAAGTGGTGACTTTTGAAGAGGTCAAGAGAAAGACACAATGGAACCAATTCCCTCCAACAGCCATGGCAAAAGTATCGATGTGGAAAGGGAAATAATTCATCTTGGTATCTGTAGGTCATGTTTTTCTATGTGAATGTAAACCACCTTATCAATTAACTCTATTTAATCAATACAAGAGAAAAAGTGATTATAGCTGAACTTGGAGAATTTAATTTAAGAAAGTTAAGCATTTTCCAGTACCTAATATTCTTGCAATCTCAACCCCATACCTTGACTTAATGGCAGGAATGAAAACTTGTTCAGGTCTACCATCAACCCTTCACATGTTGTTCAGCCTTCTGATAACTCTGAAAGGGTAAAACTAAATTATACGATCTCCGACTGGTGTCGACTTTTTTACAGTCATCTCAAGGGGGCGATATGGAAGCAGAAAAGGGAAATTGAATTTTACCAAAGAGCGATGAGACTTCCCAACCGAGTTCACAAGAAAGACACAATGGAGTTAGAACAAGAAAGGAGTCATTCCGTCTCTAAATATTAACCTCACCACACAGATAAGTGTCCGTGAGTGGATCTCCAAGGGTCAGTTTTACTGTCCCGCGATGTTTTAGTGCTTCAAGTGTAATTATGTTTAATAAAGGCTTGCACCATCTCCATATCAGATAGTCGTATTGCCAGTAGCTTAATTACGACTTGAATCAAGATCGATGAGTGGACAAACCACTAAGGTAATGATGAAGGTCAGATAATGCTGAGGGGAAAGATGGAAATATTCATGAATAGCATTTATTTACCAACATAAAGGACAGCTAGAATTCATTGTTGATTGAAACGAATGCACGAACATGACCACTTAGAATGCTTGCATGTTCTTGTTACGATGCTTGCATGCACTGAGAGTTCATGGCCATTTAGAATGCTTGCATGCACTGAGAGCACATGACAACTTAAAATGTTTGCATGCAATGAGAGTAAAACACCCTCATGATGCTTTCAATCGCATATAAAATATTCAGTTAAAGGTAAAACGGAGAATGGAGAACGATGGCGTCTGGCTCACATATATCAGTAGCTAGTTTCTCGTCACTTACATCATTCTGTTGAGTTTTCCTCAGTCAGAACTTTGACCGCCATGTTCTCCTGTGTTTGATTTGTTTGTTGGCAATATTCCAGCTAATATCGACATAATCGTGTCAGACCACACAATCCAGTGATCAACATCATGAGCATCGATCTTCGCAGTTGGGATACGATGACGTGTGTCAACCTAGTCAGCGAGCCTCACCAGCCGATACGCGCCTGATCACCCGCTCTCCGTAGAAGATGTATTCATGCATTTCGACACGGTATGATTTCAAGGTAGGCTAACGTTTTAGATTTTGAAACTGAAAAGGAAAGAAAATCTAGACTTGCTTCATGTAATCAGGCGGGTGGGAAAATAATCTGGTTCTGGGACTGAGACTGACGAGGGTGTTTAGCCTTTGAAATTAGTATTAATGAATGGTATCGGTAGTCTGGTCGGTGTCTGTGGGAGTGTACGTGTTGTGTATGGTTGTGTCATAGGTTTGTGTATGGTTGGGTTATACGGTTGTGTGGGTGTCACTGAACGCACCGGCAACTTCAATGACAGGTGTAGATGTTAAACATAATAGCTGCTAACTCAGCCCCAGTTTGAGGGATTCGGGTGGTCTATTTGGAGGATATTTGGGCTCAACGAGGAAAACACATAAAATCGTAATTAAAACTGAAAAAAACATATAAAATTAAGTGAGTGCGTGCGGTGCCGCAATTTAGCTTCAAATTACACCCGTGTAAACTAAGACCCTGATCTGTTAGTTTCCATTCTGCCTTTGAAGTGCTAGTTTTGACTGACTGACTGAGTTTGGTTTTACGCCGCTTTTAGCAATATTCCAGCAACATCACGGCGAGGGACACCAGAAATGGGCTTCACACATTGTACCCATGTGGGGATTCGAACCCGGGTCTTCGGCGTGACGAGCCAACGCTTTAACCACTAGGCTACCCCACCGCCCCTGCTAGTTTTAACATGCGCTATTAAGACTTACGTTCGGTCGACTCCTTCCAGTAAGATGCACACCTTGAATACCATTTTGGGATTCAGGAATGGAACTGGTTTCCAGCAACCTATCGCTGAATGAACGAGAGGTCACGCGCGATATCTTGGTTGAGTATATATTGGGGATGATTGCAGCATTTATATCATATCATATTTATTCAAACAATCAAAACCATTTTCCAACAGTTACTTCAACTGAAGGTCATGGACATGCAAACTGAATAGAACTGAACGCCATTACACAAAACCCCGGTGTTTACTACAGTGACAGTGCTAGTTCTTGTTCATCGTAGGCGATACAGCGGTGGATGTCAAAGAGCTTCTCGTGATTAATCCGCGAAGGTGGTGGAGATTTTACTGCCGCTTCAAAGACTTCTAAGAAAATACTCCTGGCTTCCCCGATGTATGTCACTATGCTGGTGTTACGGAATATATGTTTCAATAATGCAAAATTTGAGTTTTTTAAAACTGGGACACTGACTTGTATTTATCTAAACATCCAGACTGATATAAAGTATTGTCCAATGATAACTGTAGTTGTCCTGGCCTCTTTTTTTCTGTGAAGATGCATTTCAATTTTTTTTAGTGTTGAATATAAGTGTAATTATTCCAGTTATATTGCACTTTTTAAAGTTAAGAGTCAGAAGATTTCAAAACATTGGGTTTTTTAAAATACTTAGTTGTGATGAATGTATTACTAAATAATGTTCGCCTTTGTGCTGAAACTACTGTATTTTGATGCTTTTTGTGGCCAAGTGTAATCTGGAATGTTCTGGAGGATGTGGACTAATCCAGAATTGTATCGAACTTTCAAGAAGGAATCTGGACTACATGTGTAGGCAAACACATGTCCCTATCCTCTCATATTACATCAAGATAAGCAGTAGGTGTGAAGTTAACATTTTAGGACTATTTTGGGAAACTTGATAACTTGTGCAGCCAGGTTATAATTCTATAATCGCCGACTTATCAGACACTGATATAGTTCTATGCTGCCACTAGAATTTGTATTCCAACTCTTGTTCAAACTGTTATTGTGGTGTGCGGAAAAATGTCCTTGGAAAAAAGTGCCAGAAAAAAGTGCTAAATTTGGCTAGGAAAAAAAGTCCTCCACAAAAAAGTCCTATTTTGAAAAATGAATTTTTGACAAAAGAATATTTTCTTTAGTTTTTCATAGCGTTTAGTGACATTCATGTATTGTATATTCATACAACAAATGTAAAATAAACAGATCCTGTTTACATTACAGAGGTTTTCAGCTTTATTACTACTACAGAATATTAATGTCTACTGACTCATATTCATTCCAATGTTTCCTGCCACGCCACGCCACGCCACGCCATACAGCATAGGTCTGGAATGTATATTGAGTCATTAAAAAGATAAAAGATCAATTTATCTGTTTAATAACCCATATGTGTGAGCTATCAATATTTTTCTAAAATATTTGACATCAAACTTGATGAATAAATAGGTTTTTATTACAATAGGACTTTTTTACCCAGGACGTTTTTCCTGCGGACCTTTTTTCCTACAATCGTTATTGTGACTACTTTGCAGTGATTTGTACAGGCTTGTGAACCTAGTGAATTTGATAATACAACTGACAGTTGTAGAACATTTTGCTATTTGGATGAACATGAATACATGATAATAACTTCCTAAAAAAGAAGTTGTTATCCATACAAGAAGACAAAGTCATCACTATCCCCAGCAATGGCAAAATACTCTTTATGAATATGTCTACGAGTTATGATTATGTCAAATGTTTTGGTGTGTATACAGCAAAGTGGTAGGAGAGTACTGAAAAGATCTGCTCCAGAAAGGAGCACTACCACCAAATTCAGTTGAAGCCAAAATTGTTGCCATGGAAACACACACAAAAAAGTTTTTATCCAGAAATCCAAAACTACCAAAAGGCACCAGTTCACCACTTGACCTACCTATGTATGAAATTTGGTGATGAAACAGTGAACAGTTTTAAAGTTCTGCTCCGGAAAAGAGCACTATCACCAATTTCAGTCTAAGTCAAACTTGTTGCCATGGAAGCGCCAAAAGGTTTTTATTCAGAATTCCAAAACTACCAAAAGGCACCAGTACACCACTAGATCTATCTATGTGCCAAGTTTGGTGAAGAAATAGAGAACGGTTTTAGAGTTCAGCTCCGGAAAAGTGTACTACCACCAATTTCTGTTTTAGTCAAACTTGTTGCCATGGAAATGCCAAAAATGTTTTATTCAGAAATCCAAAACTACCAAAAGGCACCAGTACACAACCAGATCTATGTATGTGCCAAGTTTGGTGAAGAAATAGTGAATGGTTTTGAAGTACTGCTCCGGAAAAAGAGCACTACCACCAATTTCATTTGAAGCCAAACTTGTTGCCATGGAAATGCCCAAAATATTTTATTCACAAATCCAAAACTACCAAAAGGCACCAGTTCACCAATAGGAAAGTCCATATGTTTACGGAAGTGACCTCACGAACTACGCTCACGCGTGTTCCGGTAGGCAGAAAGCAACAATGGCTGACGATAACAATGAGAACCGGTGTAGCGTAAAAAGCAAACAATGATCGGATTATGTACTTAATCCTCTCAATGCTACTGTCGAACCCATTCGACAGGAGAGCTGCATAATGACATCCCCAAATAAAACTTGCAATAATTATTGAACAAGTCGGATTTACACGTCATTTGAATTATGAATGGAATGAATGAATTCTCAGGTTTCTAAATATATAATCTTCAATTAGTTTATGTACCTTAAAACGAAACGCCCGCGAACTAAAGATTTGTTCGCCAAAATTCTCGGTACACACCCGCAAATAACAGCCATTTTTTACTTCAGGCACATCACGTCGAGTGGTACCCTGTCTAATATTTCTTCATAATGAATTATTTTTTTTAATAATTTGATCAGTATTTTTGTTCTTTGGTCAAGAGAAAACACTGAAGTTTCCCATTTCCTAAAAATTAGTAACTTTCGTTTTAATTATTTATAAACAAAAACAATATCAATGTTACATCACCAATTGGACGAATAGGAACGATCATGGCAACGGTGGTAAACAAACAACTCCACATGCATCGTGATACCGAAAAAAATGTGCCATCCTTTTGATAGATCCAACAGTTTTCGTTGGAATTAATTACATGGTCTGATTAGGTAAATGGTATTGTCTTTGTAACAAAATTATCATATATATCGAGTTTATAATGATTTTGTTGGATAAACCTTCCCACACAGCCGTGGGTGACGCGTAAGGGCGTGCCCAAACTCGCAGGAAAGCACGTAGGGCATGGCACTCATGGAGGTAAAATAGGCACGAGTTGGAAAACGACCATTGATACATTTTCTAAGGTGATTCTAATTCTCGTAAAATCCAAATATATAATAGAATTAAGTTTTCAGTCACCTTCAATTCGTTATTGTTTGCTGTTTTCAACAGAAGTTGGCATTTTTTGCTTGCGTTGTACATTTTGTCCCTTCAATGTTGCCGCCGGTGCGTAGATCTTTATTTTTACAAATTCGAAGTCGTAATGGTTCTCGCGGGCGATGATTTTCGAATAATGTTCTAACACGGGGAGATATTATAAAATGTCAGTATGTCATAACAATAACATAATATTGTTATGTGTCTATCGTCACAAGGACAATTCTGGTGATTGAAGATGCACTGAGTGTCAAGCCAAAAAAACAGACCGGGAAGAGTTGTTATGTATGTAAAGTTGACAATCAAATGAGTGCAGCTTGTGTGGTTCTCTCATGTTTATGGTTACCTTCTGCCTACCGGAAGTACTCGGGCACGTCACGTGATCAAAACACTGACGTCACTGTGGTCTTCCCTATAGACCTATCTATGTGCCAAGTTTGGTGAAGAAACATTTAACGGTTTTAGAGTTCTGCTCAGGAAAAGAGCACTACCATTAATGTTGATGCAGAAAAAATGTTCACTCCAATTAGTTTATAATTTCATGCACTAAAGATATTTGTTGTCAAAAGGTTATATTTTTATGTTGCAAAGTACAAAGTTCTAAAATGTGAGTAGCATTGTTTGCTATTGTAATATATTTCAAGGCATAATAAGGTAATATTATTTGAAGGTTTTGTTAATTGTACATTTTATTCATTTATCTTGTAACTGTTAATTTGAAGTAATTTACTTAGACTTGTCATGTAGTTTGAGTGTTAGGAATAATTGAGTGTTAGGAATAATTTACTTAGCAAGTCTGTATTTCTGCATTGTAGTTTTCTGAACCTCACCAAACCAAAGAAAGAAGTCAAAGTGAAATTGAACGTATACCAGAATAAATTATTGGTGCGAGTAAAGAATTTTTGTGTCTTGCATCCACATCAGTTCAGAAAAATTTCCTACCATTGCCATATGATGTTGGAGCTGAAGAACGTTGACCATCAGAACTTTAATGCCAAATAACGTCAGTAGTGTTACCCTAATTGGACTTAGTGAATATTTGTAAACATTTGTTTCCTGCATAATGACCATCATAGTATAGTGTAACGTGTAACGTGCTATGATGGCAACGGCAGGGGATGATGTGTTTTATCTGCAGGAAGAACAGTCTAATTTGACATTGAATGAACAATCTGATAATGTGGAACACAGAGAGCAAACTGTAGAGACTTCTGATGAAGGTATATCTCCAGTTAACCAGGTCGAGGCTAACCACACTAATGCTAAGTCTGTCAGAGAGTCAGGAAGAGTTAAAACTTTGACTGAGAAAGGGAAGGTTGAAAGGTTACGATGGTCGCAGAATCGACAAATTGCAGCGCTTTCAGCCATAACGAAGAAGAGAAATGAACTTTCCAGATTAATGTTGAACAGTGGTAGTGACAATTTACATTCAGTGAAGTTTTGTTTTGTGGAGTTGATTGATTTGTGTAAACAGTATCACACTTACTTTGCTTCCTATTATGAGCAGCTTGATTCTGAGGCAGATAGAGATTGTGAGAGAAACGTTATGAAGAAAAGGATATTTCTATTTCTAGCTTTAGAAAGGTAGTTGAAGGTTGGATTTCAAATGAGAGACTATTGTTAGATAAGTGTGATAATCTGTCAAATAGGGGTTCCCAAGCTTCAGGAAAAACTACAAGTTCAACGAGATCGGCTCTAGCTAAGGAAAAGGCAAAATTGGCTGAACTTCTTGCAGAAAAAGACATGTTGGAGGAAACACGTAAAATGAAGGAGCTTCAGTTGAACATAGAAATAGCTAAGACTAGGGCAAGAGAGAAGGTTTATGCTGATATAGACTTGGAGCTACAGGGTGATTCTAACCTCAATGTCCCCAGTCAGGGTGTAGAGGCTGTTAAACACGAAGTTAAACATGAAGAACCTCAGACAGAATACAAGCCTCAAGGTCTGAACCCAAATGCAAGTTATTTTACTCCTTCAACACAAGTTCACCCACCTTTGACTATGAATACTATGCATTCATCTGTTCAGCAAACATTGCAGCCTACCCAGAATGATGTGCTACTGCAAACCCACAGACAGATGACAACTGCCATGTTTCTTCCACAACCTGAAGTACCCAAGTTTAGGGGTGACCCAACAGCATACAGCTCATTCATGATGTCATTTGATGCTAGGATAGTTCCTCACACCACAAACAGTATAGACAGGTTGTACTACCTGGACCAGCATCTGGAGGGGGAACCAAAGGAGTTGATAGCTGGATGTTTGTACATGGCACCAGTGGAGGGATACATGAAGGCTCGGGAGTTGCTGGCTGGCGAATACGGGGATCCATACAAGGTTTCCACAGCATGTCAATCAGGTACTTTCATGGCCAGATATTAGGCAAGAAGATAGTCAGAAGCTGAAACAGTTCTCATTCTTTCTCACCAAATGTTCACATGCTATGAACAATATATCTCATATGACCGTCCTGAACCATGCACCCAACTTGCAGGCTATAGTACAGAAGTTGCCTCAATACCTCCAGAACAAGTGGCGAGATCACATTACTAAGTGTAGGATCCAGAACAACAGGATGATTGGATTTAAAGATCTCGTGGAGTTCATAGACTTTGCAGCCAAATCAGTAAAGAAGCAATGAGTAAAACTGAAAGTAATCGTGGACATACTCCTAGCAGAGGATTTAGGAAGGACAAGCTGATTGCTAGCAAACCAAGGTCTAGCACTTTCGCAACAAATGTCGGACAGAACTACACTGATCACAAGAAGAAAGTATCCTGTCACTTCTGTTGGAAATCACATGACATCGATGACTGTGAAGCCTTCAAGCAAAAGACACTGAACGAGAAACGTACTTACTTGAGAGAGAAGCACATGTGTTATGGATGCTACGGATACAACCACGCTGTCAAAGGATGTCTAAGAAAGAGAATATGTAGGAAGTGTGGAAAACGTCATCCAACAGCACTACATGACGATAACTTTCAAATGAGACACAACAGTCAACATTCAACAGACACCAAGTATCAAACAGAAGGCAACGGCATCCAAAAGGATTTAACAGAAACAGTGTCATCTTCTTGTAACAATACCAAGTCTGACTCGATGGAAACTGTGCTACAGTCGATTCTACCTGTCATCGTACGCCAGCAAGGTAACAGTAAAGCGGTGAAGACTTATGCACTCTTAGACAATGGGAGTACTGGTTGCTTCATCACCGAGACACTCAAAGATCAACTTGGCGCATCAACAACTACGACAACTCTGAAACTACAGACTATGCATGGTGTAGATATGGTAGAAACCTCAGCTGTAACTGGCCTCACTGTAACCGACAATCAGGACAATCATCCAGTCTATCTTCCTAGGACATTTGTAAAGGAAATACCAGTTAATCATAACCAGATTCCTGATCCAAAGTTTCTCGAGCGATTCTCTGATCTTGAAGATATGGCAAGTAAATTACCTGAATTTTACCCCGAACTTGAAGTTGGTCTCCTAATTGGAAGTAACTGTCCTTCAGCCTTACAGCCTCAAAAGGTGATTCCATCAGATGGGGATGGTCCGTTCGCAGTGTTGTATAAGCATGGCTGGACGATTAACGGGCCTCTACATGTGAAGTTTAATAGTGAGAGAAACACTCTTGTCTGCAACAGAGTCATCCTTTGCGAAAAGAGTTCTGTGAAGGAATGTCTAGCTCAGTACTATCGTTAGGATCTTCGAACGAGACTTCAGTGAGCAGGATCTCGGCAAAGTACCAGGGAGAAGGGCTATTCAAGAGAAGATAGGAGATTTATGGAGACAGCAGAGGAACAGGTGAAATATGTCAATGGTCACTATGAGCTTCCATTACCATTCAGAGATGATACATTATGTGCAAACAACAGGACTCAAGCACAGAGCAGAGCTGTAAATGGCAAAGAAAGAAAATGCTCCAGAATGAACAGTACTACAAAAGGATTATGTAGGTTTTGTTGATAATCTCCTTGAAAAGGGCTTCACGCGACAAGATACCTGAAGGTCAACTGTCAGCTGAATCACAGAGAATTTGGTATCTTCAGCACCATGGAATCTATCACCCCAAAAGCCAACAAAGATCCGTGTGGTTTTCGACTGCAGCCAAGTATGAAGGAACATCGTTGAGCGACAGGCTTCTGCAAGGTCCAGACCTCACAAACTCTTTGATAGGTGTTTTGACAAGATTCAGAGCTGAACGGATAGCATTCATGGCAGACATAGAGTCCATGTTTTACCAGGTGAAGGTGCGAGTGACTCAACATGACAGCCTAAGATTTTTGTGGTGGCCCAACGGTGATCTCAACGCTGACTTACAGGAATATAGAATGGGTGTACATATCTTTGGAGCAGTCTCCTCTCCCAGCATATCCAACTTTGCATTGAAAGCCACAGCCAGCAGGGCAGAAGAAAGGTTTGGCAGTCTCGTAGCTGATGTAATCAGAAAGAACTTTTACGTTGATGACTGTTTAAAATCTGTAGAAGATGACAAGACAGCTATAAAGCTAATCTATGACGTGAGCCGCATGCGCGATGGGGGTTTCAAATTAACCAAGTTCACTTCAAATAGCAGAAACGTTTTGAAGTCAATCCCAGATGGTGATCATTCCAAAGAGATTCAAACCCGTGACCTGGATTATGATGAACTGCCAATTGAACGTGCTCTTGGGATGAAATGGTATGTAAATACAGACACATTTGGATTTTCCACAGACTTCATTGAGAAACCAGTCACACGTCGTGGTCTACTATCCACGGTTTCATCTCTGTATGATCCCTCGGTATCGTTACACCTATCATTCTTCCCTAAGCTTAAGATACTTCAAGAATTGTGTGCCAACAATGATCTGGACTGGGATGATGATATACCAGGAAAGTATGAAGTCTCATGGAAAAAGTGGTTGAAGGAGCTGAAGCTACTTGAAACTCTGAAGATTGAACGATGCCTGAAGCCTGCTGAGTTCGAGTAAAGTTGTATCTAAACAGGTTCATGTGTTCTCTGATGCCAGCTCGGTAGGGTATGCGGCTGTGTAGCTTATCTTCGCTTTCTGATGCTGAGCAAAATGTCCATGTTGCTTTTCTAATGGGGAAATCAAGACTGACTCCTGTGAAACCTGTGAGTATTCCACGTCTCGAGTTGACAGCACGCTACAGTCGCCAGTTCAAATAGCTCAACTTATGCTGAAAGAACTTGATACAGATATTGATAGCGTGACCTACTTCACAGACTCCAACGACTGTCCTCCATTATATCAACAGTGAGAAGAAGAGATGATACCAGTATTTGTTGCTATTCGTGTGAGATTGATAAGGGACTACTCTGGGCCAAAAGATTGGAAGTATGTAGAATCTGATGAGAACCCAGCGCATATAGCATCCAGAGGAGCTAGCACAGCACAACTACTGGCGCTAATCAGACTGGTTTGAAGGACCACAATTCCTCTGGAGATCTGAATCAGAATGGAATCTGAAAACAACCCGGACCGGCAGAATCTGTTGTAGAGGAAACAGTTGCAACTACGTGGTGTATCACCAACCAAGATGCAATGTGAAGGGCTTGACACTTTGATTAAACATTATTCAAGTTGGTATCGTCTTAAGCGGGGCGTAGTCATATATCTCCAACTCATCAACAACATCCAAGCTCGTATCAGGAAAAGAAAAGGTAAAGTTGAATCGGGGGTATATAACAATAAACCACTTTTCACAGTTGAGAACCTTGAATGTGCAGAGAATATCATCATGAAGTTTGTGCAGTCCAAGAGTTTCGACGAGGAAATCCATGTACTTACAGCAGTTGAACGAGGCCGAAGTAACCGAAGCACAGCTTTCGGTCTACAAGCTGGATCCATTCATCAGCAATGGAATTCTCAAAGTAGGTGGCAGACTCAGCAAGTCTCAGATCCCAGATGAAATGAAGCACCAGATTCTTCTACCCAGCAAACATCATGTCACAAGCCTGATCATACAAGACATACATAAGAAGCTTGGCCATGTGGGACCGAAATCATGTACTTTTCGAAGCTCTGAGAAAAGTATTGGGTCATCAGAGCCCGACGCAACCGTGAGAAACATACTGTCCCATTGTGTCACCTGTCGAAGACTGAAAATGCCTCCATGTGAACAGAAGATGTCCGACCTACCATTCAGCAGAAGTGAATCCAGCTACCGCCATTTACATACTCAGGTGTAGATATCTTTGGCCCGCATACCATCAAAGAAGGTAGGAAACAGATGAAACGCTATGGAGCACTGTTCACATGTTTAGCGGTAGAGCCATACACATCGAACGGGCCAACTCTTTTAGACACAGACTCATTCATACATGCCTTGCGCCGCTTTATAGCACGACGTGGACCTGTCAAAGAAATATGGTGTGACAATGGCACCAACTTCATTGGAGCTGCCAGAGAATTGAAAGAAGCACTAGCAGAACTTGATCAAAACAGCATCCACTCTCACCTACTGCAAGCCAACATCGACTGGAAGTTTAACCCGCCATCAGCCAGTCACATGGGTGGGGTATGGGAGCGCGATGATAGGTTCTGTACGAAAGATTCTATCTCCCATGCTGTATGAGTTCGAGACCGCTTTGGATGATTCGAAGCATACCGCACCCTATGCTAAGTAGAAGCCATCGTCAACTCCGTCCACTCACCACAGTTTCCAGTGACGCCACTGACCTGAACCCCCTAACGCCAAACCATTTGCTCATGATAAAATCCAACGTTTTCATCGGCTCCACAAGGTAAATTTCAACGTGATGATGTCTACATGCGTCGGAGATGGAGAAAGGATTCAGTATCTCGCAGATGTATTTTGGACAAGGTGGAGGAAAGAATACCTGTATTCCCTACAAGAGAGAAAAATGGAGTACACCAAAGCGCCAACATTGAAATAGATGACATTGTACTCATCAAGGATGAAAATGCACACAGATCATGCTGGCCCATGGGACGAGTGATCAAAGTTGAGCCAGACAAACACGGCTTTGTGAGAAGTGTGATACTGAAAACTCAAAGTACAGAACTGCAAAGACCTGTACACAAACTAGTACTATTACTTCCAAAGACGAGTGAAAGATATGCTGATGTGTGAAATTTTGTGAAAATTGACATTGTGTATGAATGTATGGCCAAAGTTATGGGCTGTATGTTATTTCAGATTGTTTCTGCATTGTGAGAAGTTTGTTAAACAATGTTGTTTAAGAGGCCGAGTGTGTTGATGCAGAAAAAATGTTCACTCCAATTAGTTTATAATTTCATGCACTAAAGATATTTGTTGTCAAAAAGGTTATATTTTTTATGTTGCAAAGTACAAAGTTCTAAAATAGTGTAGTAATTTTCATTGTAAAATTTAGTTCAGATGAGGTTCAGAAAGTCTAGCTTGGCTATAACTGTTATTAGTTTTCCAAAAAGTATTATCATGATTGTCATAACAGATTACTTCCCCTGATTGTGAGTGTTGCTCCTCATCAGAGCACATGGCTTGTCACTGCCTCCATGTTGGAGACATTCAGCTGTTGTAGTTGGCATGAACACAAATTTTTCTGAACCTCATCAAGCCAAAGAAAGAAGTCAAAGTGAAATTGAACGTATACCAGAATAAATTATTGGTGTGAGTAAAATTTTTGTGTCTTGCATCCACAATTAATTTCAGCTCCAGTCAAACTTGTTGCCATGGAACACAAAAAATATTTTAATCAGAAATCCAAAACTATCAAAAGGCACCAGTAGACAACCAGATCTATCTATGTGCAAAAAGTTTGGTGAAGAAATAGTGAACGGTTTTAAAGTTACGCTCTGGAAAAGACAAATGTGCACCGACGCATGGATGGAGTCCATTTTAATACCCCCCACAAAACGCGTTGCGGGGGATAAAAATGAGTCATGTATTCATTTTGCTATTTGTTGGTTTCACACTGAATTCTGGTTTTATAGATTTCTTGGTTAACGTTCAGTTTGCAACTTTGGGGATTACCTAGAATTTAATGAATTTCAAAAGTGTGCGCAGGAAATGTAATAACACAGTAATCAGTCAAAATCACGTGGTCCTAACTTTTTTCTAAAGTGTAATGAAATAAAGATGTTCTCATATGTCTATGACATTTCACTCCAGTGTACAATAGGAATGAGTTTAACACCTTGTTCGAATGCCCCAGTGTCTCAAGCCCTGGTTAGGTTATCCAGGCCCTTCGTGAAGACAGAATATAATCAACACCCATCACCCTACATGGCCTCAATGAAAACATGAACACAATGCAAGATGACATTCTGATTTATATATACAATTTATACAAAGGTAGCTTTGGCCTTGTTAACCATCTCCCATAGTGTCAAAGGCTGTATCACTTTGCATTGCTAACAACCTCCCATGGGGTCAAAGGCTGTATCACTTTGCATTGCTAACAACCTCCCATGGTGTCAAAGGCTGTATCACTTTGCATTGCTAACAACCTCCCATGGGGTCAAAGGCTGTATCACTTTACATTGCTAACAACCTCCCATGGGGTCAAAGGCTGTATCACGAGACCTAGATAAAAAGACCTCCGTGAGTATGAAAGTCTGTGTCACAGGGCCACGCTAACCACCTCCCACAGTGTCAAAGTTTGTGTCACTTGTCCCACAGTATCCAAGGTGGTCACTTGGCCTCGCTGACCAGCAGGTCTCGTGCAGTCTGGAATGCAGCAATCATGGAGCTCAGCTGGATCTTCTCACTGGTTCCTGATGCCAGGCGATACCTGAAATATAAGCAAGATGTTGTGACCAGTCACATTCCCCAGGAATGGAAGCTGATATTTCAGTAAAGATCCCATAGCCACTGGTCTGTTTCAGTTAAATCATATCTTTTACTGTGATATAATACCACTCCAAGTGAGAATCTCGAGGCCTCTCCACACTACAGGTGAACTTTGAAATCACTCTGCATCAAGGCTTATATATTCAGTCAGACCAGCATGTCGGAATTAATAATCTCTGAAACAAACTCACAACGAATCAGGACTGTACATTATCAGCCCTTCCCCACAGCGCTGCTGCTGCTGATGATGATGTTTTACCCACTCCGTCAGTTCTGGCCCCTATGGTATTGAAGGTACACTTACTCTATGTCAGCCAGTTTCTCCAGCAGATAGACTCGCACATGGATTGGCAGGTCAACTGTTGAGGCAGAGAGGAACAATGTAGCAACTGTCAATTAGTAAATTGGATAATTCATGTGACCTTAGTAACTTCAATTATTAAGATGGCATAACGTAAGTTTGATCATTCACAAGGCCTGAAGTAATTTTGATCATTCTTATAGCGCAAAATAACTGCATTTATTTGTATGGCCTTAAAGGAACTTTCAAAATGTTCCTATGGCCTACAGTCGAACTTTAATAATTCACATGGCCTCAAGTAACTTTAATTATTTGCATGGCCCAAAGTACCTTTGATTGTTCATATGGCCCAAAGTAACTTTGATGATCAATACAGACAAAAGTAACTTTGATAATAGATGACCTAAAGTAACTTTGATAACAGATGACCTAAAGTAACTTTGATAATTCAAATGGCCTACAGTAACTTTGATAATTCATATGGCCTACAGTAACTTTATATTCTGTCTGCCGAAAGTTATTTTGATAATCTGTTGGACAAAAGCAATTTTGATAATGTTTTGGGCCAAAGTAACTTTGTTTACATGTAAAATTATTTTGATAATTCCTAGTATGATACAACTGACAATTTGTACAGCCAGACATAATTTTCATAATCTTTGGGAATCTGTATGGCCAAAGTAAGTATATCTCTGTGACCATAGTCAAACTGATAACCTATACAGCCAAAGCAATATTGATATTCTGATTTTCATCAACTGGAATAGTGGGGTAGCCTATAGTTTGGCATGAAATGCATGTGGACCCGTTTTTTTGTAAATATCTCTTCATCCAATGACCCAATCGATCTCAAACTGTGCAAGTGGAGGTTTTGTCAGACAACCTAATCACATTGTAAATCACCGATTTTATGCTTTTGTATTAAAGAATCTGTCTATGTAACTGTCAACAAAAACAACAGCTGAACGCAGGCTTGCAGAGGGAGGGAGCCAATGACCTGTAACAGCGGTAGTGTTGGGTCATAAAGGTCAAAGTTCGTCAATGTAGGTCAGCTATGCTGATGACCCTGATGTCAAAAGAATCTAACTTTGGATGCCTACCTTTGAAAAAAAAACCGGGTCCACATGCATTTCAAGCCAAATTATAGTGGTTAAAGCATTTGCTTGTCAGGCCAAAGACCCTGGTTCAGTTCTGTACAAGAGTGCAATGTGTGAAGCTAACTTCTGTTTCTGTCCCCCAACAAGATATTGCTGGAATATTGCTATATCCAGTGTAAAACCTTCCTCTTGTGGTGGTGGTGGTGGAATTGGGTTTAACGTCGTGCTTGAGAATATTTCGCTCATATGACGACGTGCATGCATGTGTATGTGTATATGCGGCTGCTTGTACTAGCCCAGACTTAAGCTGGTTTTATAGTTCTAGCCCACTGAGATACCATGCCGCAGTGAAGCATGAATACCCCACTCAGACACATTATACTGACTCCGAGCCGACCAGTCCTTGTTGTACCCATTAATGCCGAGCGCCAGGCAGGACCAACAAGTACCATATTTTAACGTCTTTTGGTATGACGCGGTCCGGGAACGAACGGGTGGACGCTCTAACCACTACACCACGGAGGCGGTCTCCTCTTGTGAATCCAATATGACAATCAAGTGTTGACCTACCTAGATGGACGTACTGGTGGACCTCGGTCAGGATGTCCTGGAGAGCCAGGCCTTTGGCCACCTTCAGGTGGCTGATGTCTCACATAGGTAAGGGAGATAACTGAAGTTGACCAAACATACATCACGATGGTAACTAAATGTCACTGTATCCCAATTGAGTAGATTGATGCTCATGATGTTGATCACTGGATTGTCTGGTCCAGGCTGGATTATTTACAGACCGCCGCCATATAGTTGAGTATTGAAGAGTATGGTGTTAAACAACAAAGAGAGACATATGAGGAGAGGTGAAATGGGGTTTAACATCTTACTTGAGAACTGACTGACTGAGTTTGGTTTTACGTATCGCGATATCATGGAACGATACGATTCGATACGATGCATATCACGATATGCTATCTTTAGTTATTTTCTTTAAAAAGTGTATTTTGATAACACTGACTGACTGACTGACTGAGTTTGGTTTTACGCCGCTTTTAGCAATATTCCAGCAACATCACGGCGGGAGACACCAGAAATGGGCTTCACACATTGTACCCATGTGGGGATGCGAACTCGGGTCTTCGGCGTGACGAGCCAACGCTTTAACCATTAGGCTACCCCACCGCCCATTTTGATAACAAGAAACAGTGCAAAGTTTGACATAACCGTCAATTTCTGGTGAAAAGTCACAATTTTAAGGTCAACGACACATATCACGATACGGAAAAAAGTATCGATATATTTATTGTCAGAAAAAGTATCACGACTATCGATACTACGATATATCGTCACAACTCTAATGAATACCCCTCTCAGACACATTTTACCTACTCCAAGCCGACCAGTCCTTGTACCTTTTAATGCCGAGCACCAGGTAGGAACCAACAAGTACCATATTTTAACATCTATTGGTATTACATGGACAGATATCGAACCCGTGACCTTCCGCTCTCTGGGCGGAAGCTCTAACCACTACACCACGGAGGCAGTCCACAGACATGGTCCTGTACAATCAATGCTTCAGGTACCTCTTCAAGGTGTACAATTAGCATCAGGGTGCTGCATCACAGAAACAACTCTGTGTATGTGAATAATCATTCGGTGTCAAGACGATGGAGTCGACATCAACAGGTGTGTTGAGGAGATCTAAGGTGAATCTAGGCGTAATGTTACAGTTATTGTGTATTCAGGGAGATGTGCATGCAGTGATGCCTAGCGCCAGGCAGTATTATGAGCAGGACACATTTTAAACATCTCTTTGTTATACCTCAGCTGTGTCAGATATAAATTTAATCACAAAAAGCCAGACGAGCTGTGAGTCATAGCTGTAACTAGTCCATACTGAAGGTCATGGGTCGGTAGTTAATACACCCCAGAATAAATAATCAGTATCAGTTTCTCAGATCACAGTTAACACACTCAAGGATACTGTTGTACGCCGCTGTGAAGTTTTCGTTGAGGACCCAGTTGACGATGTTCTCGATGTCCCTCCTGAGAGGATGCCCCACGCAGGTGTACACGTTGTCTTCATTTACTTCCTCGTAGGCCATGGACGCACTCTGAAACAACACAACGTGTCACTATGACTACCAGAACCCTGTGAAGTGTGTCAGCTGGTGTTCCGTGATAAGTCACAAGTTTAGACATTTATCAAGAACTCCATGTGACCTGGCCAGGCAAACTGAAAATTATTTATCAAACAATTAATGATTAAAAGTGGGAATTTATTTAAGGTCAAATTTTAACAAGAGTCATCAGAAGATGACATATCCCCCTGGCCCCCACATATTTGAAAGAACAAACTATCTGACAGTCAACAAATACCTATCTGTTTTAGAGATGTAGTCGAAACAAACACACCACAATGAATGATCAAACCTGTTGACATGGAAACAGGAAACTACTTCATTTTCATAAAATTCCTACATAGCAAAAGGCACAACTTTAGGATCTGTTTGATGTATCTACCAAGTTTTGTTGAAAAATATTATACGGTTTTTGAGTTGTGCTCCGGAAACGAAAGCAATCCCTACTTTTTGAGACTAAGTCCAAAACGTTTCCATGGAAACCAAGAAAAATTAAAATGCCATAAATCTGTAAATAGCAAAAGGCACCACTTTAGCTTATGTTTGATATATCTACCAAGTCTTGAAGAAAAATATTGAACAGTTTTCAAGTTGTGTTCCGGAAACGAAGGTCACCCCTCCCTATTGAGATTAAGTTCAACTTGTTTCGATGGAAACCGGGAAAAATAAAAATGACAAAAATCTGCAAATAGCAAAAGGCACCACTTAAGGTTCTGTTTGATATATCTACTAAGTCTTGTTGAGAAATATTTAACTGTTTTTGAGTTATGCTCCGGAAACAAAGCCCACCCCTCTTTAAGACTAAGTCCAAAACGTTTCCATGGAAACAGAGAAAAATAAAAATGACAATAATCTGTAAATAGCAAAAGGCACCACCTTAGGTTATGTTTGACATATCTACCAATTTTTGTTGAAAAATATCGAACGGTCTTTGAGTTTTGCCCCGGAAACAAAATGATTACGGACGGACGAACGGACGGACAGACGGACGAGGCGACGACTATATCCCCCCGCATTACATGCCAGGGGGATAACAATGCAATGCCAGAGTTGAAACTTCAAACGTCTTCATCTGTGTTGATTGTTTAAGTGAAATACAAATCCCCCTACAAAGGACACAAGTCCTGACCTTATTAACATGAGTTAGGAAACTGGGTAGTAATCTAACTACAAATGGAACAAGTTTCACTTCCTGCAACAATGAGCGTCAAATACAAGCACTGAATTGGAAACTGAAATGGTGAAGATCTTACACTGTAGCTAAAAAGGTGTAACATCTCAATCACTCAACACTGAGACAGTGTTGCAAGGGGCGAACATATAAGTACGTCCATTTGGAGGCAAGTGTTTCAGGAAGCACATTATGGTGTAGTTTCAAGACATGACAATTAATGTACATTATCATTAGGTTCTTAGTGCGGCATGTTGCAGATCTGGATTTCTCAGAAAAATACCATGGACAGCCAACAACTGTATAGCCAAGAGTCAACACCAAAATTGCTTATAAGGAGGGGCAGAGATATAATTACTGTATACCGACACATATAAGGCAAGTTTTTCGTACATAGAATTAGAGGGGTTGAATAGGCGTGTAGGATGGTGCATGGGGTAGTAATTCTTTTCTCAACTGGTGATGTCAAATAGTAACTGACAGCCACTCTTAGCAGATCCAAAAGGGCTGGGTGAGTGGGTGGGTGGGTGAGTGGGTGGGTATGTTCTCTCGCGCGCAAGCTCGCACGTACGCAGGCACGCACACATTTTGAAAATGACCAAAGACCGCATTGAAGTTAATATTTTGCATTGGCAGAGCCAAGGGGTGTTCTGGTATGACTCACCTGTAGGATGTTGAGAGACTTCCTCATGTCTCCAGTTGCCAGGGTAACCACAGCCTTCATCCCATCTTCTGTCACATTAATCCTGTAAGAAGCGAAAAAAAGGTGATAATTATTTGAAATAAAGTCAAGTTTTTGTAGTGCACATCAGAAACAACTGACATGGAAATATGACATTCACTTCACTGAGGTCCAGAAATATTCTTAACAATAAATAATGATCCCCAAATTTATGGCAGGGGCTGGGCATGAACTTGTGGTTATAGCTAAGAACTAACAGTTAGTGATTAGCAGTCTCCCTTGGCATGAGCCACAGCACCTGCTGATGCAATCGTGCTGCTGCTTCATTACGTGATAGTGACCCTCACAACTGAGGGTTCTGAACAGTCAGACATGAGTATTGTCACATATAGTATTGTACTACCATGTGAGATAAGCCTTGTACTTCTACCACACTATTAAGGAAGGAATTGTATTGCAACCTTACTATTGAGATATGTTTGAACTACCACCTTACTCTTGAGATATGCCATGAACTACCACCATACTATTAAGCCATACCTTGTACTACCATAATACTTTGAGCCGATACCGTGTTCTACCGCTTTACATTTTAGTATTGAGATATGCTATTACTACCACCTTACTACTTAGATATGCTTGAACTACCACCTTACTCTTGAGATATGCCATGTACTACCACCATACTTTTGAGCGATACCTTGTACTACCGCCTTAATATTCAGATAAACCTTGTACCACCATCTTAGTATTGAGATATGCTATTACTACCACCTTACTATTGAGATATGCTTGTACTACCACCTTACTATTGAGATATGCTTGTACTACCACACTCCTATTGAGATGTTTTGTTCTACCACCTTACTAGTGAGATATGTTTTGTACTACCAGCTTACTGTTGGGATGTTTTGTACTACCAGCTTACTGTTGAGATGTTTTGTACCACCAGCTGCCTGTTGAGATGTTTTGTACTACCAGCTTACTGTTGAGTATTCTGTACTACCAGCTTACTGTTGAGATGTTTTGTACTACCAGCTTACTGTTGAGATGTTTTGTACTACCAGCTGACTGTTGAGATGTTTTGTACTACCCGCTTACTGTTGAGATGTTTTGTACTACCCGCTTACTGTTGAGATGTTTTGTACTACCAGCTTACTGTTGAGATGTTTTGTACTACCAGCTTACTGTTGAGATGTTTTGTACTACCAGCTTACTGTTGAGATGTTTTGTACTACCAGCTTACTGTTGAGATGTACTACCAGTTACTGTTGAGATGTTTTGTACTACCAGCTTACTGTTGAGATGTTTTGTACTACCAGCTTACTGTTGAGATGTTTTGTACTACCAGCTTACTGTTGAGATGTACTACCAGCTTACTGTTGAGATGTTTTGTACTACCAGCTTTCTGTTGAGATGTTTTGTACTACCAGCTGACTGTTGAGATGTTTTGTACTACCAGCTTACTGTTGAGATGTTTTGTCCTACCAGCTTACCCCTCCTGTGCTATGACATGTTCCAGTCGCGGCACCATCTGATGTGTGGACAGCGGACCGAATCGAAAGCGGGTACATCGAGACTGCAGGGCTGGGATGATCTTGGACAGATAGTTGCAGATGATGCAGAATCGGGTGTTCTCTGTGAACTTCTCAATCACTGTAACAAAACACAAGGTACTGAAGCTCACCTCCGTGAATACAAGAAAACAAATCTCATCTACATTTGTGTTAATATTACATCAATGAATAAAAGACCCAAAACTGGTGCAGTTTGCAATGTATACAAAAGTTGCATTTCACATATTCGGGTCACACAGATGCAAGTTTTGAATAATTAGAGACATCCTCCTCCTTGATGCTACTGAGTTGCCATGGTGACCTACCTCTCCTGAGAGCATTCTGAGCATCCCGAGTCATAGCATCAGCTTCATCCAGAATGACTATCTTAAAGCCAGACCTGAAAATAATAACAAATCACATCATTGGGGGTAAAACGACTTTTCAGGGCAGTAGACTCTGACGAATCCAAAGATCTGTCATAAACTGCCTCACAAATATAAAGCAAAGACATAAAATGTATACATATGTTTGGTTTGTTCTGGTTTGGGGTTATATCAAACTAGCCTGCAAACAAACAAGTAGGGTTAAACCAGTGATTGGTATGTTTGGTTTCACACACCTCTGTTACATCTGTAGGATCAAATTACATCAACCATGTCACACAGTCTGACAATCAGATCTAACTAGTAACCTCATAGGCCATCTATCTACATTTGGGACTACTTTCTCAGTAAAGTACAGATTCTAGTACATTGAGAAATTCAGAATGGGTGAGTCCCATTCATGATTCGAACCCACACTCTCAGAGTCAGGAAGTCAATCACCAGCACACAAAGCAACGATCTAAGCTGCTGCGGATAACTTGGATGTCTGATCACAGACTCTGGGTACTCCTCCGACAAGAGGCCGCCTCCGTGGTGTAGTGGTTAGAGCGTCCGCCCGTAGAGCGGAAGGTCGCGGGTTCGATCCCCAACCACGTCACACCAAAAGACGTTAAAATAAGGTACTTGTTGGTCCCTGCCTGGCGCTCGGCATTAATGGGTACAACAAGGACTGGTCGGCTCGGAGTCAGTATAATGTGTCTGAGTGGGGTATTCATGCTTCACTGCGGCATGGTATCTCAGTGGGCTGGCACTATAAAACCAGCTTCAGTCTGGGCTAGTACAAGCAGCCGCACATACACATACACATACACATACACACGCATGCACGTCGTCATATGAGCGAAATATTCTCAAGCATGACGTTAAACCCACTTTCACCTCACCTCTGACAAGAGTATAATTGGCATGGCTCCAAAGGCTACACATACACAATGGCATTTAGAAAGTAGTCTAATGTAACATTTGTCATAAATGGGACTACTCCTTCTGAGTAAAGTAGATATGTGAGGATGTTATTGTTGACTTATGTACTTAAAAGAATTACCTTCAATATGTTTTTGCAGGTATTTTAGCAGATAACATATGTTATATTTGGGATTACACTTTCTTAGTAAAGTGCAGATTCTAGTACTTTTGTTGGGATGATCCCATCCGGGATTCGAACTCACTCCCTAAGTCAGGCACCTAATCGCCAGCACACAAAGTCAGCCGCCCAACCCACTTAGCCACCATGACTTCCACTTAAATAGAAGTAGGACAACTGGTGTCTAGACTAAGGACTTGTGTACCCCTCTGAGAAGTGTTAATTGGCACTGCTCCCACGGCCAAAAGTACAAGAATCTGTACTTTACTAAGAAAGTGTAATCCCAAATATAACATACGTTACATCTGACCACTTTCTAAATGGCATTGTACAATGATTCAAAGTCATTTGTCCTACATTTTCAGATTACAGACAGTAACAAACTGTCTAATGACTAAAATACTACCCACCTTCACTGGCAGAGGTGAGGTGAGGTGAAATTGGGTTTATCGTCATGCTTGAGAATATTTCGCTCATATGACGATGTGCATGCGTGTGTATGTGTATGTGCGGCTGCTAGCCCACTGAGATACCATGCGGCTGTGAAGCATGAATACCCCACTCAGACACATTAAACTGATTCCGAGCAGACCAGTCCTTGTTGTACCCATTATTGCCGAGCGCCAGGCAGGGACCAACAAGTACCATATTTTAACGTCTTTTGGTATGACGTGGTCGAGGATCGAACCAGCGACCTTCCACTCTCCGGGCGGACGCTCTAACCACTACACCACGGAGGCAGTCACTGGCAGGGAGATTAGTGATACAATGTTCTTTGTTTGTGTTTGAGATACAAAATATAAGATATTCCGATCTGAATGCCTTCCTTTGTTTGTTGCATCATGCATCACTCTGCAATATTCCACCTACGTGGCAGACGTCTGTATATAATCGAGTCTGGACCGGACAATCCAGTGATCAACCTCATGAGCATTTCTTTGAAGGGCATTTTAGAAGATGAGTTGATGAAGAATAATGACAATTATTATGGATATACAACTTCTTTTATTCTGTGGAGGCGACGTTTCGGCGACATAGATTCTAATGTCGTCAAGCATACACAAGTTGTATATCCATAATAATTGTCATTATTCTTCTTCATGAGCACTGACCTACACAATAGGGAACCGATGACATGAGTCAACCAAGTCAGTGAGCCTGACCACCTGATCCTGTTTGTTGCCTCTTATGACAAGCATGGGTTGCTGAATATCAATTCTATTGCAGATCTTGCTTTCCACATTCATACCATTATTAACAAGCATTGTCACTAAGGTGACATAATCCCCCGCCGCAACTTATCAAATCAAACTTATAAAGTAATGAAAGTTTAAGTTAAATGTCAACAAAACATGACCAGTCAACCTCTCTTGATGTCTTGCTCTTTAGGTGTTCAAACACACATATTTTCAAGACTGACTCTGACATGAATGTCATAGTGTATGAAATATGCAAAAATAGTACTAAAGAAATTGCTTTTTGAAAAACATTCAAGGGAAGTCTTGAAAGCCTTTGAAGAAGATCCAGTGAACTGTTTTTGAAATATCTTGCTGACAATTCAGGTGAACATGCTCAAATCTTCAAAGTGTCTCTGTGACCTTGAAAATTAAGTGAAGGTCACCAAAATCGACTGGGCCCTGCGCCTTCCCTAGATAAAGCTTTGTATTGAATATGAAGAAAATGCAGTGAACGGTTCTGGAGATAGCTTAACATGCAGGTTTACATGCTTAAATCTTCAAAGTGTCTTTGTGACCTTGAAAATTAAGTGAAGGTCACCAAAATCGACTGGGCCCTGCGCCTTCCCTAGATGAAGCTTTGTATTGACTATGAAGAAAATCCAGTGAACGGTTCTTGAGATAGCTGAACATGCAGGTAAAACGTTAAAGTCCCCTTGTGACCTTGAAATTAACGTCAAGGTCACCAAACCTGACTTGGACCTTTCTTATACTGTGATGAACCTAGGTACTAAATATGAAAAGAATCTAGTGAACGGTTCTTAAGATATTCCAATTCGTACGTACATACGGACGGACGGACGGACGGACGGATGGAGCCTAATACTATATCCCCCGCTTCGCGCTAAACGCACGGCGGGGGATAACAAGTGTTTGCCACTAACATGGCAATGTTCCCCACTGCTAAAGAAGAATGAAATATTATAACATATTTACTAGTGTTTATCTTTTGGTCACATAGAAGATTATCTTTTGTGTGATGTAGTTTGTAGTCATGGTCTTTTCTCAGAATCTTCTCCTAACTCAGAAGATATTCCAGGAATATAGTAGATTTGAATGTATATATACAGATGCACACATCCACTGTCAGTATCACTGTGTACTAGGGCTGGGACGGGTTCAAATTTTCTACTCTGGTAGCCCATCCTCTAATACCCTACCCTACCCTGATATCTGTTATGTTACTTCCTGACATTAAATTTGTAAGAAATGGCAATATACTCTTCAGTTCGGAGGCTAAAATTGGGTGCAACATTTTATGAGATATCGCGTTTACATAAGTTTGAAAAGTGGTCAAGGTGGCATGGTGACCTTGAAGATAAGGAAAGGTCACCCTAATCAACTGGTGTCTGCGTAATCCCCCAATGTGGGCTGTCACCAAATTTGAAGACATTGGGTCCAACAGTGCATGACATATCACGTTAACTAGAGTTTGAAAAGTAGTCAAAGAGTCATGCTGACCTTGAAAATAAGGTAAAGTCACACAAATCGACTGGTGTCTGCGTGAATCCCCAATGTAATCTGTCACCAAATTTGAAGACAATAAGTACTACAATTCATGAGCTATCGCTAACAAGAATTGGGACTGCGGCTGAAAACAGCACGTTGGACAATAAGCCAATACATGAGCCAATACATAAGCCCATGATGCTGACTGGCTGATCAAGAAAGAAACCTGTGTGACCTCAAATGGCCACATCTTCACACAAACTATCATTGAAAATTTTAACTATAAATTGTATATTTATATACTTATCCTATCTCACGACTTGCACCTCTCTCTCTTCATCTCACCATGAGTGGAAACGAATTAAAACTTTGCTCAAGACCTACCTTTGCCCCTCTCTCCCCCGCGGCTGTGCATGCCTTCCTGTCTCAGTCGCGGCTCACTAGTCCATGACAGCACGAGGCATGCGCAGTCCTCACCCACGGATCACCTCACATACTCATTCTCGATCTTGGAGCCATAAAAGGACAAACCGAACGGTGGTAATCTATGTAGTGGGAGGTAGGAGGGGATTTTTTATCGCTGCGAGATAGGATAAGTATATAAATATACAATTTATAGTTAAAATTTTCAAATTTTAAACTTATCCTATCTCACGACTTGCACTTATCCCACGGTAGGAAGGTGGGTCATAGATTACCCGAATTCAAGCGATAACAGCTAGTGTTACTTCCAAACAACCGTGAGGGAAGCAACTGCAAGGTAGGGCAATAACTACCAAGTTACTACGCATGCAGGGTTAGGTCGAACCCATTGACTTATTAAGCACAATTGCTCCCAGGGACCGATTCCCCCGAAAGCAATGTGGTGTTCAGTCACTACCTTCACAAAGTGAAAGGACGAGCTTAACGAGTGTAATCAGTCGCATCGCCACGATTTCCAAGGTACCCCCGTAATAAAAGTCAAACGACTAGTATCGGCCAGCCCCTGCTTCAAACAACCCCCACAGACACCGGCCCCGAGGAGGGTGAAAGAGAAATTGAATCGGTAAAACTCACAATTTTAACGCTCAGTACCACAACATCATCTTATGACTTCCATTACTTACCACAATAAGATCACATAGATGTGTATAGGCACTTAGGAGCATGAACGCCACGGCGTAACACTTCGAAGGACTCACTTCACTGACTTAATTACTCCGCGCGGAGCAGAGGACAGTAAGTGAGGTGGCTTAATTTCTGTAGTCTCAAACAAATGAGAGGAGAAAATCTAAACTCGAAGAAATAAAGACGAAATCAGAAAAAGTTTTTCAGATTTATTCAGATTGTACACAAGCAGAAACGATCGCTTAACTTTGGGATCAACTGCACAGTGGGATCCATATAGCATCGGAGCACAAGAAAGTTCATTATTCATGTATGTTGTGCCGCTGATAACTGCTGGGCAAGGACGAAAGTGGTCCAAACTGATGAAGGCCTTGAATATCCGCCACCGACACATCTCTGAGGTAATGAGACGAAAATACCGCGGTCAGATCGCCAAAAACACCCTCCATTATGGCAGTTAACGAGCAGTTGCTATGCAACGCCATAGTAGAAGCCAAAGCCCTGGTTTCATGAGGGTTGACTGCGTCGAGGTGGTGGCAAACCGCAAAAGTGTAGGCTCAGAGTATTGTAGCCTCAGAGCCAATATGAGAGTGTTGTGCGAGAAACTTCCGCCTTTGGAAGCCGTGAGACAAGGGTATAAATAGCCTCTTACGCAGACGGCGCGCTTTTGGCGATGCTTTAAGGTAAATGCGGCGCTCTGACTGGACAAAGAGACAGATCTTCAACATCTGCTGGACCCAATATGGTAGACAAAGGCGGGATTGTAAAAGACGATCAGGTTGACCCGCAACTGTTTTTTGCAATAAAATCCCAGCTAATCCCAACAATACCTTGCCATGTCTACTCTGTTCAAAACGGACACGGTTGATATCTAGAGCATGCAGTTCTGATATACGTACGCCGCTGTGGCCAAGGCAATAAGAAAAAGGTCTTGAATGAAACTTGTTCAAACTCCTTGTCCTGTAAGGGTTCATAATGCTCGACACTAAGTGGTGCAGGACCACGGATAAGTCCCAAGCTGGTGGATCTAAATTTCCTGGATTGGTCGGCTAGCTTAAAAGAACGGCGGTACTGCAGTTCCGTACCGTCCGAAACCTTCGCACTTCAGAAGTCGCGCTAGGACCGAATTAAGAGCCGCCAAGTAGGTGGCTAAAGTGGAACCCTTTGAGTTTCCTTTGTAGCCCGCAAATGTTGTAAATATTCCGCAACAACCTGGGGCTTAAGCAGTAGTAGGGGAAGCGATCCTCTGACCCGACAATAACATTCAAATTTCTTCCACTTATCGCCATACAAAGAACGGGTAGACGCACGATGAGCTGCAGTGATAGCTGAGGCCACTCTGTGAGAATAACCTTTGGCTATTAGTGATTTCTGCAAATGTGCCATACGCGAAGATTGAACGCCTGTGGTGACTCGTGGATACACGCCCGAAAGCGGATGAACTAGTAGGTCAGTCCCAAGATCGGAAGAGGAATGCTGCTTCGACTGACTAGACTTTTAGGCCGACGAACCAACTTCTCGCTGGCCAAAATGGCGCTACCAAAAGTAGTTGTACTTTGTTGGTTAACAGAATTTTCTGAATGACCTTGTGAAGTAGAGCCGAGGTGGAAACGATAAGCCGCTTGAGGCCTTCCCAAGGAATGGCCAGGGCGCCGCGATCCCAAGCTAGTGGATCTGGAATTGGAGATACTTAATCTCGCAGTTGGGAGTTGAACCGAGTGGCAAACAGATCGACACTCGGCCGAGATCGGGTAAATTATCGTCCGAAAAATCTTGGGCAGGAGTTGCCACTCTGTGGGCTTAATGACGACGGGCGACTGGAACGAGACAGAGCCGCCGGGCAATCACGCTCTTTGTTCCGGGAATGTGCCTGGCTCTTGCGACGATGTTGAGAGAATCTATCAGAAGATAGAAACGAAACGCCCACTGTAGGAGTGCTGCTGAGCCCGGCGACCCTAGGTGATTGATGTACCACACTACCGCCGAAGTTGTCGGACTGTATCAGCAGGTGAGACATCTTGAGTAGAGCCGCCAGTGCTGAATCGCCAGTAATACTGCCTTGAACTCCAGAATGTTTATGTGGAGTGACTTGTCTTCGGACGACCACTGCCCTGCCACTTGATGCTGAAGGAAGTGGGCTTCTAACCTTCTAGAGAGGGCCCACAAACAACTGATGGGTTGGACTGAATGGCACCAAAGAGACGCCGGGCGAAACATTCTGTACGCTGAGCCACCAACGAGAATTGGACGTGAGTTCCCTGGTAACCGAATCAACACCTGAGGGTTGTTGGTTTGAAGATGAGGGCGAGAAATAACTGAAGTGGGCTGCTGCAGTTGACCTCTGTAAGTCAGAGCCTGAGCTGACGTTAAGACGCCAGCAACTCCTGCCACTGGCGAGTTCTGGGGTGATCCAAGGCTAGCGGAACCAGACGCTGAATTTTGGTCCACCTGTCCTGGGGAACAAACAACTTGGCTTGTTCTGTGTCAAGATTGCTCCTATGAACTGAAGTCTGCGAGTCGGTGTTAACTCCGACTTCTCAGAATTGAGGAGCCACCCTAACTGTTTGAGCAGCCTGATGGTGAACTCCGATGGATTTGAAGAACGCTTGATCCTGTTGTGCCTGAATACAATCGCCGATATAGCTTTCAAAGTCACTCCCGAGAATGTAGGAAACTGCTGATGGGTTTGGTCACCCGAAGTAAAAGCCACGGGTCAGAGAGATTCCAAATGGAAGGACGCTCCATTGGTAGTGATGGCCCCCGGCGGTGAACCTGAGATATTTCCGATGATCTGGGTGAATCGAATGTGCAGGTATGCCTTGAAGATCTAGGGATATGAGGAAATCCCTTTCTTCAGAATTGAGCGGAGAAGACTGACCGATACCATGCGAAAAATGAGGTGGTTGTTGCAGGAATCGAGCGCTGAATGTCTTCATATTGAAGATGAGACGCAACTTGCTGGAGTTTTTCTTTGGCACCAGAAAAATCGGGAGTAAAACCTGGAGTTATGCACACCTGATCTAGGTGTTCTATTGCATGTTTCTCCAGTAGAGTTTGGATTGTAGTCGAAAGGACTGCAGCCCGATCCAGAGGATATATTTGCTGCAAGGGTTGAGTGGTGAGGGTGGATCCCCCACCACAGGCAGTCGACAGTCGCGGAATGAGAGTCATTGTGACAAAAGGATCTCCCAGAACCTCCCAGTTGGGAGCAAACAGACCTAACCTCCCTCCTACAGGGGAATCGAACACTGGAACCACCGGATCCGCAGAACCAATCCGGAGCTCTGACTTCCGTGAGTCACTGTTTGGACTGTCTATGTCCAGTTCCCGTGGTCGGGTCGATAGGGCGACGTGATGGAACTCACCTAAATGGCCTCCTGCCTCTGCCACGCAGGCTTGAGAAGGCGCCGGTTGCCTTTCATACAGTCCCGGAGGTCTGGGTTGGAAGGGGGTAATTATGCGGTTCGCGATGCCGAACAGAATCTTGAGCTGAATTTTTTGCAATTCCAAGAGATCAACAGATACTTGAAATTGGTTAAGACGGTCCACCTTG